>NC_091306.1:1320847-1398347 GCF_038502225.1 Cherax quadricarinatus | reverse complement strand
GTCGTCAAGACCACACCAGACCTGGTCGTCAAGACCACACCAGACCTGGTCGTCAAGACCACACCAGACCTGGTCAAGACCACACCAGACCTGGTCAAGACCACACCAGACCTGGTCGTCAAGACCACACCAGACCTGGTCAAGACCACACCAGACCTGGTCGTCAAGACAACCCTTGGAGGATACTGCAAGACATTCAAATATATTAATTTTTCCCTCATTCCCTGGTATGAGACCTCTCTCTCTCACTCTCTCACTCTCTCTCACTCTCTCTCTCTCTCTCTCTCTCTCTCTCTCTCTCTCTCTCTCTCTCTCTCTCTCTCTCTCTCTCTCTCTCTCTCTCTCTCTCTCATAAAAATGTGGCCCCGAAACTCAATTTGTTCTAAAGAAGTAAATTATTTTTTTGTGAGCAGGAAACTGAATCTTAGCAGCTGTCTTCACCACTCTCCTCCCCACCATCATTCTCTCCTCCCCACCATCATTCTCTCCTCCCCACCATCATTCTCTCCTCCCCACCATCATTCTCTCCTCCCCACCATCATTCTCTCCTCCCCACCATCATTCTCTCCTCCCCACCATCATTCTCTCCTCCCCACCATCATTCTCTCCTCCCCACCATCATTCTCTCCTCCCCACCATCATTCTCTCCTCCCCACCATCATTCTCTCCTCCCCACCATCATTCTCTCCTCCCACCATCATTCTCTCCTCCCCACCATCATTCTCTCCTCCCCACCATCATTCTCCTCTCTACTTCTCTTCCTCTCCATAGTCACTCTTCTGGCCTCCTTTCCTTCCTCATCATTGTTTCCTTTCCACCTTCTTCTCATTTTTCCTTACATCGCTCTCTTTTCACCCTTTCTTCTCTCCCTCCCCACCATCTCTCTCTCTCCTCCCCACTCTTTTCCCATCACCCCTTTCTCCTTTCTTCCCTCTTCTAACCACTTTCAGTCACTTCTCCCCTGCTTCTCTCCATTGCCCTCATCACTCTCTTTTCCCCCTCACTCTCTCCCTCTCCACCATCATTCTCTCATCCATTGTTCTCTCCCTCCCACCATCATTTTCTCCTTTCCGCCACCACCCTCTACTTAACTCCTTCTCTCCCTCCATACCATCAACCTCTTCTTTTATCGTTTGCCTTTCCTTCCCCTGCCTCTTCTTTCATCCTCAATATTTTCTTCATGCCTACTTTCCCCAAAAATCCCTCCTTCCTTCCTTCTCTCCACTCTGCTTCCATTCCTCCCTCTTGTTCTCTCCCTCCCCCTCCTCCTCCTCGCCCCACCACTCTTCCAGCACGTAAGAGCTTCCATCATACAAGGGTCACCCGCTTTAACCTTTACAATGGCAGATCAAATAATCGCAACCACAATATCAGCTCATGTCAGGCCACACTGTGAAACAATGTTACCACCTCCAGAAGAAACCATAAGCCATGTATGGTATATGTTCTCTCTTTTCAGTGATTTTTCTTTGGGTTTTTAGAGACTTTTGCGTCACGTCAAGTGGAATTATGAGCTTCTTGAACGAACTGCAAATGCACGATGCCATTCGTGTTCTTGATGTCGGATTAAATGTCAGGGAAAATTACTTGTCACGAAATTTTCCGTTGAAGGCAGCCGTTGGTTTTATGGCAGGCCACAGCAGAAGCGACCACTGGCCGCTTCTGCTGTGGCCTGAGCGCACTCAGCTCACATACTGAGGTCCAGGGGGGTCGATCCCCGGTACGGGTGGAAACATTAGGACGTATTTCCCTGTTCATCTATCAGTAAAATAGGTACCTGGGTGTTAGTGGGTTGCATCCTGGGGATAAAATTCATCGAATTTGTACGAAATGCTCTGCATAACATAGGCTTATCGTAGTATGTCATCGTTGTCAGCTAGGCCTCTATACATTGTACTTGTAGAAATACAACGATTATTATTATTATTATTATTATTATTATTATTATTATTATTATTATTATTATTATTATTATTATTATTATTATTATTACTATTAATTCAGTAGTATGAGTGGAACCAGTGGAGGCGGTAGGGAAAACAAGGGAAGCTGCATCTTCCATGATCTCCAACAGCCGCAAAGCATCTCCCTCCCAGATGATACTAATAATAATGCTAATAACCCATCGTCAAGACAGGTCCCCCAGCCCTCCCGTCTAACCAGAGTAACACCCCCTAGGCCCCTCATGTAACAAATTTCTGGAGATGCCACTGAAATCAACTACGGCAGAAACAACCACCAGCTTGCACCTGCTGTACTCTGTGGTCTGAGTACAGCCACAGCTGTACTCTCGTGCTGGACTCTAGCTTAAATATTGGTATTACATTCATTGTTTTCGTAACTCTTGTAGTTTCCCTTATTTTCTGTGACATGTTGAATACTTTGACTAATGTACACAGTGCTTCCGCTTCTTTAGATTCTACACAGATATATTATCATCTTCAATTGCTGTTCTTGAATCCTGTTTACTTAGTATTTTCTTCAGTTAATCCCATGATGTAAAGATATTTTCCAGTCTCCGCTGGTCAGCCATATCTTTTTTTTTGTTGCTGTTGTTTCTCCTATACTGTCCTGGATTCCATAGCGAACATCTCTTAACCGTCTGTTTTGCTCCTCGCATAATACTTCTTCATTTAACGTAAACTTTCTCAGTTTTTTTCTCGATGGTGGGCCACTTTACTGTGGTAGTGGTGTCTGGGCAGCTACTGTGTGTCTGACTATGAACTCAGAGACTCGATCTGTTTTTCTTTGTTTAACTAGTGAGAAAATTTCCATTTTGGTCAAAATTTGTTTTGGAATATTATTTTTAACCAAGAACGTATAAGCTGATGGCTTGGCTTTAGCGCCATTGATGCCACAGACACAGAAGCCGCCGCTGCTGATACCACTTATGACGTCTGATTTGAAGCATCTTGTCAATATGGCTGGGACTGCAATACATAGACTTCATCCCTGTTCGTGCCGCTGACACTGACAGAACTGCCACTGACACCGTCGCCCCTAACACTGCCACCGCTGATACTTTTGATGATGTCGCTATCGCCTCCTCTCACACCCCTCGTCTGCAGCTGCTGCCTCTAACTCAGTGACTGCTAACGCATCAGCCTGTGACATTGCTTCTACCTTCGATGCTGCTGGTACTGATGTTTCTATTGTGTGACATTAAGCTTTGGGCTCGGAGTAGTTTTTAGATATGGTTTTGTATATGCTAGCAGTTCACATTTTTGTTAAATTACTTTATATTTGCATTTTACTGCCAAGAGTGCCGAGTGATCTCAAAGATCAAAGTGCTCTTTAAATCTTACAACTTCCTATGTTCCTCAACCTCACTACTTGGTTATTTATGACCATCTTCGTTTTGATTAAGCCGAGTAGAAGTTCCACTGGTGAATCATGGATCTCTCAGTTCTTTCTCTGACACTTTTCATTATTGTTATAATTTATTACTTCTCCTCCTTGCACTTCCCAGATAGGTACCGTATAATCCCCCTTTTTTTCCTAATTATAGGTCATCTTACAGTAGCTGAAGGGTTGAGAGATCATAATGCATAATTGCATTTTTTCCATTCGTCAAAATGCATTGTGATTTATTACCTACTGCATGGATTGAATTTTTTTCATGGTCTGGACTGTGACTAATAGAATAAGAATTATTTTGATGATATTGTGATTTTTAACTATAATCTGACGATCAATTAGTGACACTAGATACATGAAAATGCCACTCCCTCTCTTAATTGCCTTCGATCTCATTCCCTTGCTTATTCTGATTTAATTTTATATCTCTTAATAAAACATTTACCACCTTGCCTTCCATACATTGTCTTGAGTGCTATATTTTCTCGTCAAGTGGTTGGCATCTGTCAAGGTCATTATAGCGGTACTCAGGAAGCTGAGCAGTTAGATAGGATCCTTAAAAAAAAATGATCTTATTAGGAAATATGCTGCATTTTAAGACCTGAACTAGGCCTTTTTTATATTTTAATTATGTAAATTCGTGAGAAATATGAGCGCTTCACTTTTCTTACGTATACGAATTCTTGTAACTAAGCCACAGTATTTACAAAATAAGAACAATTATAAGCATTATTTTGTCAGCAAACTTAGTAAATTGCAATCACAGTAATGTACAATTAGTTTGGTAAAGAGTTAAATAAAAATGCAACGTACTCTGGATTTAGGTCAGTTTTTATTGACCATTACTGGAACGTGTTTCATCAGTCAAAATAACAATTAGTCACCACCAGTGATGGTGAGTCCTCGAACTCTCTACCAGCTTTTACCTCCGTATATTTATTAAGTTTTAATCAGGGATGGAAATGATGAAAAAAAAAGAAACCATAGGTGCAGATCAGGCTTTCACTGTGATATCGTTCCGATCTATGTAGAGCTTTACCAGTTTATTTACTTTGATAAAGCTCTGCATATAAAGAAACTTTGTCACAATTGAAGCTTGCTTTGTGAGAGCGAATTACAGGTTGAAGAGGGAGAGTTAAGGGAGAAGTCGGTAAGTGGGAGATGATGGGAGGAAGAGGAAAAAGAAAACATCTAGGAGGAGCAGGAAAAAAGTCTAAAAGTGTACAAAGTATTAAGTGTATGTCATCTTTCCCTGTTTACCTCGAAGATGATTTCCTACTGAGGGATTCCCTCTGGGGAAAATATAATTCCCCCTCCTTTCCTTATTCGTCGAGTATCCCCCCTGACCTCTGTTCCTTTTCCATTTCTTTCTCCTCCCGTCTCTCTTCATCTGATACGTCTCCCTCCAATAATAAAGCATCGAACTTGTGTGTACCCCAAAGATTTCATTTCAGTCTCCAGGTTCCTCTTATCAGATTATTTATATAAGACTCTATCTGAGACGATTTCAGACTGTCACATATATTACAGTCCTCACGAATCCAATATGTTCCATACCTTGGTATCAAGGCGGACTGCCATCATCAATATAAAAATTTTACAGATGCAGAGAACGCTTTTATGGCTTCATATTAACCTCTACACAGAACAAAACACACTGTCAAAATAAAAGTTTGGTCTTCACCTGCCTTATCTTCATCCACATTTTCTTCTTATACTTTCATGATTTAAAGTCTTTAATCACCCGTTTGAGTCATACCAATTTAGTTTTATAAATATAGCAAAAGAGTAATAACAGCATCAACAACAAAAACAACAACAACATTATTATTATTATTATTATTATTATTATTATTATTATTATTATTATTATTAACTAGAAAATGAGGATGCTTTTTTCTTCTCTGTATCTCACTCCTTCTCTCATTGTTTTCTGCCACCACTCTGACATCTTGCATTTCATATCCTGCTTGTGGTCTAAAGGCCCAGTTGGGCCCCTGAGTTATTCCAAGCGGTCTGCGTATCTTTATTTCATATTTTTTTAATTCAAGGCCAAAAATTATGTTTCTCGGCACATGGGGTACCACGAGATTTTCCTTTTTTTTTTTGTGGTCAAAAACAGGAATCCACTTATTCTCATATTCAGTGAAATCAGGCCTGATCACAGACGGGACCGTGGGGGCGTTGACCCCCAAACCCTCTTCAGGTATAACCCAGGCAACATCGTCCCTGGAGTTATCATGTCTCCTTCCCCTGGTCTTGCTAATCCCCTCCGTTATTAGCCTTATCATATTCTTAAAGCTCTCTCTGATCTCTCCTAATAAGGCTTCTCTCGACTTCCTGCATCTTCCTGAAAATTTAAGTTCTCAACTCCTCTTCTAGCATAATCTCTCCCATCATCTTACCACTGCCTGCTTTTACCCTGGGTTTTAATTTAAATTTTGCTTCTTTCTTTGTCAATCGTCTTTTCCATCACCACTAATGTCTCATTGTTTCCAACATTCGTCCCAATTTATTTCTCTTAGCCCTTCATTGATTGCTTCTCGTGTTTCTACACCTATTTTTTTTCCAAATTATATCTTACCAATGGTAGTGATTTCTGGCGAATCTCATCCCTGATCTGAGCACAACAAATTTGACCTAATTCTAATTATGAGTATATAGCCAGTTGGAGGCATCATGTGACCCAACAAGCGGGTCATATGATTACCCGCTTGTTGGAACTTCCGGTTCTTTGACCGAAGCTTCTGTATCTCTGGAGTTTCCGGTGTCTTACTCCCTTATACTTTCCTCATCGGACCTTATAGTTGTCTCAATTTTCTCTGTTATTCGTTTTCTAATCTCCATTCTTACTGAATTTCCTCCTAGCTAAAACTCCACTAGCCTTCGTGTGTCGAAGCTATCTTAAACACATACACCTGCCCTCTCACTACCACTACTGATGTTGGTACAGGGTTCTTGAGTTACGGAGTTGAAGCAGGTCTTTTCTTCCTGAGATACACATCAACCAAATAACTGCTGCAGCATATGGGCGTCTGGCAAATTTGAGAATAGAGTTTCGACTTCTAAGTAAGGAGTTATTCACCACACTATATACCGTGTACGTCAGGCCGATATTGGAGTACGCAGTACCAGTATGGAACCCACACCTCGTCAAGCATGTCAAGAAATTAGAAAAAGTGCAAGCTTGCACCAAGCCTAGTCCCGGAGCTAAGGGATATGTCCTATGAGGACACACTAACATCTTGGCATGACCTACTGCCACTATGGATTTGTCCAGTGTGTTATCGCCTACGACTGCTTAACTTCACCTTTCTACAGTATATAAGCCACTTCTTTGCGCATATTTTGTATTCTTATGAACTCATTATATCGACTCCAGGCTGAGGGATTGATTATCTCAAACTCCTTCTAATCTTCACCATTCTCCTTTGTATAGGACTGATGAAGCCACTGTGTGGCGAAATCTTTATTCAGTAAAGATACCTAAGTGTTGCTCATGTGTCTAATTTCTCAAAATACAAACAGAAGAGGCCCAGGAAAGACTACAGATGAACCTGGACAGGCTGAAGGTCTGATATGACAAGTGGCTACTAGAATTTAACTCCAGCGAGTGCAAATTTATGAAGATTAGCGATAGGCAAAAATGACCACAAACGGAGTACAGGCTTCGAGGCAAAGGATGCAAATCTCACTTAAAGATAAATGCCTCGGGGTGAGCATTGCACCGAGCATATCATATGAGGCACACGCACATCAACTGAATAACTGCTATAGCTAACGCACGTCTAGCAGATCTAATATTAGTTTTCAGAAACCTAAGCGAGGAGCCATTCGCGACACTTTACGACATATGCGAGGCTCATATTGGAATATGCAGCCGCTGTACCGAAAACACAACTGATCAAGCGTGTCAAGAAACTGGAGAAAGTGGAGAGGATTGCAACGAGACCAGTCCTGAAAATAAGGAATATGTGCAATGAGAAGAGATTAAAGGAGTTAAACCTGAGGATTTTAGAGAAAAGAGAGACTAAAGACAATATGATAAATGTACAAAATACTGAGAGGAAGCGATAGGGTAGACAGGGACAGATTATTAGAGAGGCGGAAAACAGGAATACAAGGGCACTAAGAAAAGGAAAACACAGATGAGTCAGTATGTTAGGAAGGATTTTTTACAGCTTTAGAATGTAGAATGGCCTGTACAGTGGAGTGGCAGACATAGGAACCATATACAGCTTTAGGAAAAGGCACGATAAGCTCTCGAAGCCAAAAGAAAGTGAACCCAGTAGTGGCGAGCAGAGGCAGGGCCAGGAGCTGAGACTCGACCACTACAACCACTTTCTTTCTCTCTCTTTCTCTCTCTCTCTCTCTCTCTCTCTCTCTCTCTCTCTAGTTAAAGAAGTGGTCGCGGGAGATTGAATTTCAAGCAGAGCTGCGATAGGGCCCATGTGCCAAGGAACCTGAAAAACCGGACGATAGCGAAGAAGAAATTTGACCCCAGCAACCACAAGTAGGTGAGTGTACACATGTTCACATAATCAGAGTAGTTTGTACAATTTTTTTCCTCCTGTCACATTACTCCCTTGTTACCCCACATACCTCACATTACTCCCTTGTTACCCCACATACCTCACATTACTCCCTTGTTACCCCACATACCTCACATTACTCCCTTGTTACCCACATACCTCACATTACTCCCTTGTTACCCCACATACCTCACATTACTCCCTTGATACCCACATACCTCACATTACTCCCTTGTTACCCACATACCTCACATTACTCCCTTGTTACCCCACATACCTCACATTACTCCCTTGTTACCCCACATACCTCACATTACTCCCTTGTTACCCCACATACCTCACATTACTTCCTTGTTACCCACATACCTCACATTACTCCCTTGTTACCCCACATACCTCACATTACTCCCTTGTTACCCCACATACCTCACATTACTCCCTTGTTACCCCACATACCTCACATTACTCCCTTGTTACCCCACATACCTCACATTACTACCTTGTTACCCCACATACCTCATATTACTCCCTTGTTACCCACATACCTCACATTACTCCCTTGTTACCCACATACCTCACATTACTCCCTTGTTACCCACATACCTCACATTACTCCCTTGTTACCCACATACCTCACATTACTCCCTTGTTACCCACATACCTCACATTACTCCCTTGTTACCCACATACCTCACATTACTCCCTTGTTACCCCACATACCTCACATTACTCCCTTGTTAACCACATACTTCACATTACTCCCTTGTTACCCACATACCTCACATTACTCCCCTGTTACCCACATACCTCACATTACTCCCTTGTTACCCCACATACCTCACATTACTCCCTTGTTACCCCACATACCTCACATTACTCCCCTGTTACCCACATACCTCACATTACTCCCTTGTTACCCACATACCTCACATTACTCCCCTGTTACCCACATACCTCACATTACTTCCTTGTTACCCACATACCTCACATTACTCCCCTGTTACTCCACATACCTCACATTACTCCCCTGTTACCCACATACCTCACATTACTCCCTTGTTACCCACATACCTCACATTACTCTCTTGTTACCCACATACCTCACATTACTCCCTTGTTACCCACATACCTCACATTACTCCCTTGTTACCCACATACCTCACATTACTCCCTTGTTACCCACATACCTCACATTACTCCCTTGTTACCCACATACCTCACATTACTCCCTTGTTACCCACATACCTCACATTACTCCCTTGTTACCTACATACCTCACATTACTCCCTTGTTACCCACATACCTCACATTACTCCCTTGTTACCCACATACCTCACATTACTCCCTTGTTACCCACATACCTTACATTACTCCCTTGTTACCCACATACCTCACATTACTCCCTTGTTACCCACATACCTCACATTACTCCCTTGTTACCCACATACCTAACATTACTCCCTTGTTACCCACATACCTCACATTACTCCCTTGTTACCCCACATACCTCACATTACTCCCTTGTTACCCACATACCTCACATTACTCCCTTGTTACCCACATACCTCACATTACTCCCCTGTTACCCACATACCTCACATTACTCCCTTGTTACCCACATACCTCACATTACTCCCTTGTTACCCCACATACCTCACATTACTCCCCTGTTACCCACATACCTCACATTACTCCCTTGTTACCCACATACCTCACATTACTCCCCTGTTACCCACATACCTCACATTACTCCCTTGTTACCCACATACCTCACATTACTCCCCTGTTACCCCACATACCTCACATTACTCCCCTGTTACCCACATACCTCACATTACTCCCTTGTTACCCACATACCTCACATTACTCTCTTGTTACCCACATACCTCACATTACTCCCTTGTTACACACATACCTCATATTACTCCCTTGTTACCCACATACCTCACATTACTCCCTTGTTACCCACATACCTCACATTACTCCCTTGTTACCCACATACCTCACATTACTCCCTTGTTACCCACATACCTCACATTACTCCCTTGTTACCCACATACCTCACATTACTCCCTTGTTGCCCACATACCTCACATTACTCCCTTGTTACCCACATACCTCACATTACTCCCTTGTTACCCACATACCTCACATTACTACCTTGTTACCCACATACCTCACATTACTCCCTTGTTACCCACATACCTCACATTACTCGCTTGTTACCCACATACCTCACATTACTCCCTTGTTACCCCACATACCTCACATTACTCCATTGTTACCCACATACCTCACATTACTCCCTTGTTGCCCACATACCTCACATTACTCCCTTGTCGCCCCACATACTTCACATTTCTCCCTTGTTACCCACATACCTCACATTACTCCCTTGTTACCCACATACCTCACATTACTCCCTTGTTACCCACATACCTCACATTACTCCCTTGTTACCCACATACCTCACATTACTCCCTTGTTACCCACATACCTCACATTACTCCCTTGTTACCCACATACCTCACATTACTCCCTTGTTACCCACATACCTCACATTACTCCCTTGTTGCCCACATACCTCACATTACTCCCTTGTCGCCCCACATACTTCACATTTCTCCCTTGTTACCCACAAACCTCACATTACTCCCTTGTTACCCACATACCTCACATTACTCCCTTGTTACCCACATACCTCACATTACTCCCTTGTTACCCACATACCTCACATTACTCCCTTGTTACCCACATACCTCACATTACTCCCTTGTTACCCACATACCTCACATTACTCCCTTGTTACCCACATACCTCACATTACTCCCTTGTTACCCACACACCTCACATTACTCCCTTGTTACCCCACATACCTCACATTACTCCCTTGTTACCCACATACCTCACATTACTCCCTTGTTACCCACATACCTCACATTACTCCCTTGTTACCCACATACCTCACATTACTCCCTTGTTACCCACATACCTCACATTACTCCCTTGTTACCCCAAATATTTCACATTTCTCCCTTGTTACCCACATACCTCACATTACTCCCTTGTTACCCACATACCTCACATTACTCCCTTGTTACCCACATACCTCACATTACTCCCTTGTTACCCACATACCTCACATTACTCCCTTGTTACCCATATACCTCACATTACTCCCTTGTTACCAACATACCTCACATTACTCCCTTGTTACCCACATACCTCACATTACTCCCTTGTTACCCACATACCTCACATTACTCCCTTGTTGCCCACATACCTCACATTACTCCCTTGTTACCCCACATACTTCACATTTCTCCCTTGTTACCCACATACCTCACATTACTCCCTTGTTACCCACATACCTCACATTACTCCCTTGTTACCCACATACCTCACATTACTCCCTTTTTACCCACATACCTCACATTACTCCCTTGTTACCCACATACCTCACATTACTCCCTTGTTACCCACATACCTCACATTATTCCCTTGTTACCCACATACCTCACATTACTCCCTTGTTACCCACATACCTCACATTACTCCCTTGTTACTCACATACCTCACATTACTTCCTTGTTACCCACATACCTCACATTACTCCTTTGTTACCCACATACCTCACATTACTCCCTTGTTACCCACATACCTCACATTACTCCCTTGTTACCCACATACCTCACATTACTCCCTTGTTACCCACATACCTCACATTACTCCCGTGTTACCAACATACCTCACATTACTCCCTTGTTACCCCACATACCTCACATTACTCCCTTGTTACCCACATACCTCACATTACTCCCTTGTTACCCACATACCTCACATTACTCCCTTGTTACCCACATACCTCACATTACTCCCTTGTTACCCACACACCTCACATTACTCCCTTGTTACCCCACATACCTCACATTACTCCCTTGTTACCCACATACCTCACATTACTCCCTTGTTACCCACATACCTCACATTACTCCCTTGTTACCCACATACCTCACATTACTCCCTTGTTACCCACATACCTCACATTACTCCCTTGTTACCCCAAATATTTCACATTTCTCCCTTGTTACCCACATACCTCACATTACTCCCTTGTTACCCACATACCTCACATTACTCCCTTGTTACCCACATACCTCACATTACTCCCTTGTTACCCACATACCTCACATTACTCCCTTGTTACCCATATACCTCACATTACTCCCTTGTTACCAACATACGTCACATTACTCCCTTGTTACCCACATACCTCACATTACTCCCTTGTTACCCACATACCTCACATTACTCCCTTGTTGCCCACATACCTCACATTACTCCCTTGTTACCCCACATACTTCACATTTCTCCCTTGTTACCCACATACCTCACATTACTCCCTTGTTACCCACATACCTCACATTACTCCCTTGTTACCCACATACCTCACATTACTCCCTTTTTACCCACATACCTCACATTACTCCCTTGTTACCCACATACCTCACATTACTCCCTTGTTACCCACATACCTCACATTATTCCCTTGTTACCCACATACCTCACATTACTCCCTTGTTACCCACATACCTCACATTACTCCCTTGTTACTCACATACCTCACATTACTTCCTTGTTACCCACATACCTCACATTACTCCTTTGTTACCCACATACCTCACATTACTCCCTTGTTACCCACATACCTCACATTACTCCCTTGTTACCCACATACCTCACATTACTCCCTTGTTACCCACATACCTCACATTACTCCCGTGTTACCAACATACCTCACATTACTCCCTTGTTACCCCACATACCTCACATTACTCCCTTGTTACCCACATACCTCACATTACTCCCTTGTTACCCACATACCTCACATTACGCCCTTGTTACCCCACATACTTCACATTTCTCCCTTGTTACCCACATACCTCACATTACTCCCTTGTTACCCACATACCTCACATTACTCCCTTGTTACCCACATACCTCACATTACTCCCTTGTTACCCACATACCTCACATTACTCCCTTGTTACCCATATACCTCACATTACTCCCTTGTTACCAACATACCTCACGTTACTCCCTTGTTACCCACATACCTCACATTACTCCCTTGTTACCCACATACCTCACATTACTCCCTTGTTGCCCACATACCTCACATTACTCCCTTGTTACCCCACATACTTCACATTTCTCCCTTGTTACCCATATACCTCACATTACTCCCTTGTTACCCACATACCACACATTACTCCCTTGTTACCCACATACCACACATTACTCCCTTGTTACCCACATACCACACATTACTCCCTTGTTACCCACATACCTCACATTACTCCCTTGTTATCCACATACCTCACATTACTCCCTTGTTACCCCACATACCACACATTACTCCCTTGTTACCCACATACCTCACATTACTCCCTTGTTATCCACATACCTCACATTACTCCCTTGTTACCCACATACCACACATTACTCCCTTGTTACCCACATACCACACATTACTCCCTTGTTACCCACATACCACACATTACTCCCTTGTTACCCACATACCTCACATTACTCCCTTGTTACCCACATGCCTCACATTACTCCCTTGTTACCCACATACCACACATTGCTCCCTTGTTATCCACATACCTCACATTACTCCCTTGTTACCCACATGCCTCACATTACTCCCTTGTTACCCACATACCACACATTACTCCCTTGTTACCCACATACCACACATTACTCCCTTGTTACCCACATACCACACATTACTCCCTTGTTATCCACATACCTCACATTGCTCCCTTAGAAATCTTCTTATAAAATAAATATTTTAAAAGCCCAGCGAGAGTTTGCTTGTTTCCTTAATTGGGCCAACGAGACGCTTCGCTAATGACGCTTCAAAATGTTTGTTATTTCAAGTTTATCTTTTATGAATCTTCTAAAGGCGTCATGTTAATAAGAACTTTTCAGACACTGAATTTCTAAAGAAGCAAACTTTTATTAATTTATGATAATAAAGAGTGAGCATCAACCTGTTGTCTGGTCAGAGGGCGGACGAAAGATCGAGCCTCAAGTACCCCTAAATGACCTCCCCCCACGGGTTTAGCGAGCCAAATTCTAAAAACATCATAATAATCATATGTAAACTTGAAAAAAAAAGAACTGTTCGTGTGTTCTGTTCGAATTTTGAAGTGATTGGAGAGGAAATGATTAGCCAGACGAAAGTCCTGGAGGGAGCGGGAATTATGCTTACATTCTTGAAGGATGGGCAGGGAAGTTATAGTACAAAGGATAGTGGCTAGTTTATTATGTACCCCATATCCATCCTGTGGACAGTGGTGGCTAGTCTATTGTGCACTATGTATCCATCCTGTGGACATTGGTGGCTAGTTTACTGTGCACTACGTATCCATCCTGTGGACAGTAGTGGCTAGTTTATTGTGCACTACGTATCCATCCTGTAGACAGTAGGGGCTAGTTTATTGTTCACCCCATATCCATCCTGTAGACGGTAGTGGCTAGTTTATTATGCACCCCATATCCATCCTGTGGACAGTAGTGGCTAGTTTATTGTGCACTACGTATTCATCCTGCTGACGGTAGTGGCTAGTTTATTTGATTCTGATGTCAGCGCACTTCTGGCACGACAGGTATTGAATGAAACATACTGACTGATACCTTCTTTCAGCTCACCAGTCTTTGGTGGTAGACAACCCGTGTGGTACAAAAAAAAAAAGCAAAGGAAAATGTTAATGTTCTATAAATATATCTTACTATGTAGTGAATCTTAGGTGTGTCTGATAACATTGCATGGCTTTTGATGTTAAAATGTTTACAAGAGACGTTAAAAGTGCGGTAACAATTCGTTTTAATAATTTAGAATTATTATATGTACGCAAGCATAAATTATTGCATGCCTAAAAGTTTAAATTGTTATATATAATATTTGTAAAACATTGATATTTTTTTTCGTATCATGAACTTGCCAAGCGTCACATGTCCGTGGCTACTTCTCTCATACGTGTCTACAAAATCCGTGGCTGCCTCGCTCGTACGTGTCCACAAAGTCCGTGGCTGCCTCGCTCGTACGTGTCCACAAAGTCCGTGGCTACCTCTCTCATATGTGTCCACATGAAACAGGTAAAATGGACTGGTCCAACGACCTTGATAATAACCAGAGCAACTACAGTTACATTCTTTCCCACTGTTTTATGCCACTGTGGATCATGTCTCTGTCTCTTTTTATCTGTCCGCCTGCCTGTCTGCATGTTTGTCCATCCGTCTGCCTGGCTGTGTTGAAGTCCATCCTTTTGCCAGCCCACCCATCGGTCAGTGCTAATGGCCATCTGTCCGTCCGTCTGTCCGTCTTTCCGTCTGTCAGGCTACTTCTCTGTCTAGCTGTCTGCCTGCTAGATTTTCTTCCCATTTGTCTGTTTGCCTGTGTTTCTGCTTGACTATTTCTCTGTTCCTCTCTGGAGGTTTTTAGCATTAGATGATGAGAATTTTGTGTCCCCAATTGTATGTGTTTTGGGATAAATTATTCCGTGTTAAGGAAATCAATTTTTTTATTAATTTGCTTCTGTATTTATATACATTGCTTTTAAATTTATATATAAAATATTTATTTATATAAGCTCATACGATGATGTTAATATATTAACTAATGCAAGTATTACTGCTAAAACTACTACTACTACTGCTACTACTACTACTACTACTACTTCTGCTACTACTGCAAATACTACTACTACCTCCATTAATACTAGTACTACTACTGCAACTACCATTTCTATCAGTACTACTGCCACAAGAACTTTTACTGTTTCTCCCAGTACTACTACTACTACTATTAGTTTTGTCAGTACTACTAATAGTACTACTACTACTACTATTTCTAGTACTGCTACTACTTCTGCTATTACTACTACTTCTAGCATTACTACTACTACTACTTCTATTACTATTTTTGTCAGTACTAAAACTACAATTAACCTGACTTCACCACTATCAGAGGATACATATCACGAGGGAAGACCAGAGTTACCAAGAAGACAAACCAGTGACCTACATTGAGCATTTCACTGAACTCTGGCTCTGAGATTCCTAACTTGGCCAGCAAAATTTCGCTCCATAACTCATCCAGTCCACGTTTGCAAACGATATAAATGGAATACTAAATGCATTTAATTTTTCATAGTGATCTTTCAGTTGATTTTTTTTTTTTTTGTAGATATGAAAGTATGTTGTATAGCTTTTAAAATTAGCATAATTATTGAGCTGCAAACGTTATTATGCCTGAAGTTTTTTTTAGCTATAATGTTCATTGCTAAAATGAAGTTTGCCTCTGATTGCAAAGGCAGATTTGTCAAATTAATTATTGTCATGTGTTGAAGCAAGCTTAATCTATTTTCATAAATAAAAGTTTTACTTTTCATAAACACTTATAATTAAAGCTTTGATCTTATTTAGGAGTAATAAACAGTTCGTTGCCTCGAGACTGACTCTCTCTCTCTCTCTCTCTCTCTCTCTCTCTCTCTCTCTCTCTCTCTCTCTCTCTCTCTCTCTCTCTCTCTCTCTCTCTCTTACCCTCTCGCTCTCGCACCCATTTTAAGTAATTACGTATTCACCAAATTGTGGTTGCTGGGGTCGAGTCACAGCTGCTGGTAATGTGTGTACTCACCTAGTTGTACTCACCTAGTTGAGGTTGCGGGGGTCGAGTCCGAGCTCCTGGCCCCACCTCTTCACTGATCGCTACTAGGTCACTCTCCCTGAGCCGTGAGCTTTATCATACCTCTGCTTAAAGCTATGTATGGATCCTGCCTCCACTACATCGCTTCCCAAACTATTCCACTTACTGACTACTCTGTGGCTGAAGAAATACTTCCTAACATCCCTGTGATTCATCTGTGTCTTCAACTTCCAACTGTGTCCCCTTGTTGCTGTGTCCGATCTCTGGAACATCCTGTCTTTGTCCACCTTGTCAATTCCTCTCAGTATTTTGTATGTCGTTTTCATGTCCCCCAATCTCTCCTGTCCTCCAGTGTCGTCAGGTCGATTTTCCGTAACCTCTCCTCGTAGAACATACCCCGTAGCTCTGGGACTAGTCTTGTTGCAAACCTTTGCACTTTCTCTAGTTTCTTTACGTGCTTGGCTAGGTGTGGGTTCCAAACTGGTGCCGCATACTCCAATATGGGCCTAACGTACACAGTTTACAGGGTCCTGAACTATTCCTTATTAAGATGTCGGAATGCTGTTCTGAGGTTTGCTAGGCGCCCATATGCTGCAGCAGTTATTTGGTTGATGTGCGCTTCAGGAGATGTGCCTGGTGTTATACTCACCCCAAGATCTTTTTCTTGAGTGAGGTTTGTAGCCTCTGGCCCCCTAGACTGCACTCCTAGACTGTGTACTCACCTAGAACTCACCTAGTTGAGGTTGCAGGGGTCGAGTCCAAGCTCCTGGCCCCGCCTCTTCACTGGTCACTACTAGGTCACTCTCCCTGAACCATGAGCTTTATCGTACCTCTGCTTAAAGCTATGTATGGATCCTGCCGCCACTACATCGCTTCCTAAACTATTCCACTTCCTGACTACTCTGTGGCTGAAGAAATACTTCCTAACATCCCTGTGATTCATCTGTGTCTTCAGCTTCCAACTGTGTCCCCGTGTTGCTGTGTCCAGTCTCTGGAACATCCTGTCTTTGTGTGTGTGTGTGTGTATGCATGTGTGTGTGTGTGTATGTGTGTGTGTGTGTATGTGTGTGTGTGTGTGTGTGTGTGTGTGTGTGTGTGTGTGTGTGTGTGTGTGTGTGTGTGTGTGTGTGTGTGTGTGTGTGTGTGTAAAGAGCTAATAACCCAGACAAGTCTGTGAAAATCGACAAGGGGCAAAGGTTTGAAACAAAACTGGTGTAGAGTTGAAAAGCGTTATTTATGAAGAAAGACAACCAGAACTAGCACACCAAGACTGAAAAACGTAGAAACAGAAGGCATGATGATGGCATTAAAAACTTATGGGAATAAACAAATTAGACAGCAACTCTGGTATGAGAGGAAACAAAAAAGGGGAGACAGCAAAGACGTTACTAACAGTATAGAGACGAAACAAACTAGAGAGTGACATTGTAGAAGCCAAGAAAATATACGACATGTAAGATATGATAAATTAGAATCAAATCAGCCAATTCAAGCTTAAGTTTTCACTGGGGAAGCCTTGATGATAGTGAAGTGATCTTGATCCAAAGAATTACAATTAACATCTCCTTTCCCGAATCAAATCTGATTATCTCCTATTATGCAGACGCTGCTCCACAACAAAAGAAAAATAAATAAAATATTGAGCTTTAGGGGGCGGGCATAGAGTTGAAACTCAAAAAACTCAGTCGTCAGTAGGCAACTGCAGCTAGGTAACTAGGTAACTGCAGCTAGGTAACTAGGTAACTGCAGCTCCTTCCTCATGAGGCCTGTCCTAAAACTGTGTGTGTGTGTGTGTGTGTGTGTGTGTGTGTGTGTGTTTGTGTGTATCAGAATATTTGTATCTGTGTGTTTCAACATACATTACGTGTATTTTATAATAACCTCGTTTGTGATAATCTCGTTAATTCTGTTATTATAATTAAACTTTTTTCCCCAGAATATAATCAATAATAACCAACTAACACATTCGTGCATTCTCGTAAATTTTCACAGTAATATAAATTTGATAATGCTCTTTCTAATATATTACTATGTAAATCCATGAACTAGACGAGAAATGAGCTAAACCCAATTTAGAACATTCAAAGTACGTAATTTTGTAAAGAAGAAACCCCATATCATGGATTTTACTAAAAATTTCCACAATTTATTAGTCACTTAACCTTCTAGCACATATAGCAGCTGTGATCATTACTTATCAAATCTGAGCGTTGAATATCAGAGTATATGACAGATTCTGTTTACATCGAACCACCACAACACACACACACACTAAACATCGTAGATTTCAACATTCCTCCACTATAGAAAAATCATAGATGAGGACTCAACGTCAACATTCGCAGCGATCAGGAATAATAACACCAATATTCACAGTGATGGGACCCCCCAGGGCCGGGCCATGGGCGTCAGCAAGACTTACTTGCAGAGCGCGCATGCCTTCAGTCGGGCGGGAAACAAGACACTAACAGTCCCCTTCCGTCACTTACTGCTTAAGAGGCATTGGTCGGAGAGCGTGTGGGTGTGTGTGTGTAAGTGTGTCTGTATCTATGTGTGAGTGCGTGTGCGGCCAGGTGTGGCTACGAGTGCGTATGACCGTGAGGGGCAACTGGTGACCGCTACCCAAAGGGATTTTGACGTGGAAGTTTCACTTTCGTCGGAAGAGGTGTTTGATGCCTGTCACATGTTTTCGTTCAGCACTGAATGAATTCTGAATATAACATGATTTCCGTAAATTTGTTTGATCTACAACATAACATGGGTGGAAAAAAACATATAATTGTTCAAAAATTATTTATACAGTTATTCTTGTAACAAAAATAAGTCCAACGAAACGGAGTATTCGATAGGGTTAAATTGTCTCTGTTAGTGCTGTGGTCAGAGCAGTCGTTCAGTGGGAAAAGGTCTCGGGTTCAAGTCCCGACCAAGACAAGACATGTAAGCAAGTCTCATTGCATCCGCTATTCCTATTTACTAGCACAAAATGTAGATTTTTTAATAAAAACGATATAAAACATTAAACTTTATACCCACAATATAGGGATTTTAAGAAGAGGTTACGAGAACTCTTAAGTTACGTTATTGGCTATGCCAAGGTCCTGATTCAGACAAAAAAAAAGTTTACCTGAAGTCCCGTAAAGTTTTTGTTGTGTCCGTTTGAGGTGTGTGACGTCTTATACCTCCTACGGCGTCCTTCAGTGGCCACACTACTTCCCGGCCCAAGCCAGACACAATATGTCCCAAGCCACACTATGCTCACCCTGGCCATATTGCCACCATGGCCACACTGCCACAATGGTCACACTGGCCACACTCTCTCCCAAGAAGCAATGTCACTACTACCCTGGCCATACTGCCGCCCTGGCCACACTGCCACAATGATCACACTGGCCACACTGTCTCCCAAGAAGCCTTGTCACTACTACCCTGGCCACACCATACATCTGGCCACACTGCATCCGAAGCCTCACACTCTCTCTCTCTCTGGCCAGACTGCCTCACTGGCAACACTACCACTCAGACCACACTACCTTGGCCACACTGTCTTTCTAGCCACCATGACCACACTGCCGACCTGGCCTCTTTGTCTCCTAGGCCACATTGTCGACCTCGCCTCTGTCTCCTAGGTCACACTGCCAACTTGGTCCCACTGTCTCCTAGATCACATTGTTACCCTCTTTACACTGTCTCTGACATACTTGTACAGTGTACTAAATACAACTCTGCCTGCCAGGCCACACAGCACATCTGGCATTACTGCTTCCCAGGCCACATAGTTTCTGTGGCCATTGCATTATTAGCAACACTCTGGGCACATTACCATTGTGGCCACTATTGTTGTTGCCACACTACTATTAATGCCACTCCTTTTATTGCTACACTACTATTGTGGGAGCATTAACTTTGATTCCACACAACTATTTCATCCTCACTCGCCTCACTTAGTGCTGGACGTTAGTTGAAGACAGCATTAACACCACGTTAGCACCATGTTAGTGACAGGTAGCACTAACTCTGTGCTAACAGAAAGCAGGCGAAACACCATACTAACATCACCATCACCTTCGTGTCTGGAGGTGAGCAGAAGGCAGCCACAACACGATACTAGCATTACTACCACTTTGATGTCTGGAGGTCAAAAGTAGGTAGCCTTTACACCATACTAGCATTACTTGGACGTTAACGCTGGAGAGGGCAGCCAAACACCATACCATTATTACCACCTTGGTGCTGGAGATAAGCAGAAGGCAGCCCTAACACAATACCCATACCACTTATACCTTGGTGGCTGGAGGTCAGCAGAAGGCAGCCCAATACCATACTAACATTACTACCACCTTGGTGGCTGGAGGTCAGCAGAAGGCAGCTCAACACCATACTAATACCACTAACACCTTGGTGGCTAGAGGTCAGTAAAAGGCAGCCCTAACACCATACTAGCAGCGCTGTATGACCCTTGTAGGTTTACTAATACCACCTTTGTGGCTGGAGGTCAAAAGAAGGCAGCCTTTGTACCATACTAACACCACCACCACCACCTTGGTGTCTGGAGGTCAGCAGAAAGCAGCCCTGACACCATACTAGCACCCTCACTTTGTTGCTTAGCGCCACCACCCATTTGGGACAATTGTCAGTTTTTCAATATTTTCTGATATGGTGGAGGCTGCAGGGGAAGAGTGAATTAAGGGTAGAGGTCACGACGTCACTAGCAGAAAGGTGGGGGAGGGAATGATAAGAGCAAAGGGTAGCGAAGTATAATGGATGGAATAGGTCAGAGGTCGGGAAATAATTAGGAAGAGGATAGAGTTTCGAGTGCTTTTTAGAAGTAGCAGAAGGAAGATTATTATTACATTCATCAAGGCCAAAATCACCTGGAACAGTTCTTTGTTATAGTTTTTGGCTATGTAAAAAAAGCTGGCATAATGGCCACTGGGCCCAGTGGCCAGTCTACAGCAAAGTGGATGCTGACTTATTAGAATCCTTCAAATAGTGTATGAGTTGCTGCCAGGATTGTGGCTAGAATCATACTTATATGGAGGAGCAGGGATTACTGAGAGGATAGAGGACAGAATCCTACTTAAAATGATTGGTGTGGAGAAGTTACTGTGTGAGGTTAGAGGCTACTAATGTAAGACAGAAGGAAGGTGATGCTATGAAGATAAAGAATCTTATACTACTTCCAGAGTAACAGAAATGATTCTTAGAGAAAGTCAGGCCAGTTGGTGAGACATCACCAAATCTAATAATGACACAGATCTTCTAGAAGAAGAGAAGGCAAGAAACTTCAAATAAAAGTGACCATGAAGCTGTTATTTAAAGGGCGAAGTATGAGATGCTACTGACACTCACCCCTGAACTTCAGGTTTTGTACTATCACCGACCCATCCTGGTCACCATCTTCGCTGGAGTGTACTTTAGCAACTATGGAAGCAAAAAAATGGTCAAACTCTTTAAAATATGTCCCATGTTATTTTTTCCGTACATTCGCTAATAAATATTTGACTTTTTAGAGTGTTGTTTTTCTTTCACATTTTTTAAATATTGTATATGTAATTAATAACCATTGTTAAATTGAATGGGTAATATAGAATTTACTTATTTCGCTATGTATCTTGCTTAAATAGCAACGTTCATCTTGCCATATAGCACAAGCGAAAATTTGTGTATGCAATAATTTCGCCAAAATCATTAAAAAAATATATTTCACTGTGTTCGTTTAGGATTAAATTATTGTAAACAAATCTAAAATATATTTAGTTGGGTTAGGCTAAAAAAAAATTATGTTTTTTATAATAAGGTTAGGTAAGTTTTCTAAGATTCTTTTGGTGCAAAATTTAAATTTTTTACATGAACATTAATGAAAAAAATATATCTTTAAACGTATTAGAGAAAATTTTAGAAAGGACTTAATTTTAAATGAGTTTTTGCTAATTAACCAGTTTTACATATTCGGCACGACATATATATATATATATATATATATATATATATATATATATATATATATATATATATATATATATGCGCAGAATGTGAAGATTATGCAAATTCGATCCTTTAGCCAGACCAAATGACTTTTGAAAAATCTTAACAAAAAAGAAAATCTATATCACATCTATGACTGAGATTATTAAGAAAGAGTGAATAATCTCTTACACAGAGGTGTAAGTTAATGTCTGGGATTCTTTACTGTCTTAAGCAAATCACATAGACTTATAAAGTCCAGCAGAAGTTCCTTCCTATATATGATCATCAATTGGCTAAGCTGACTGTTATCACTATGCATGGGGAACATCTCAAACTGTCAGGTAAAACATTCTGAAGATTTCCTCATCAGGAGTTTCCTCCTGCATATCATCAAAATGCTAAGTCCAATATAAAGTATATAATGTCTTAAGGAGAGGAGGAGTTTGAGGTAATCAGTCCCTCAGCCTGGAGTCGATGTGTTCAGTCTATTGTATGAATAGGTAAATCAATCAAGATTGATGGACTGAACACATCGACGCCAATGTGTGGCGAAACGTTTCCTGAATAAAGATTCCCATATGTTGCACAAGTGTCTCAATCTACAAAGTGTAATTAACTCCTGTCAGTGCTCGATAACCCACAAAGTTTTGTTCCCCAGCATTAAGTTTAAAGATTAATGGAAATCTGAGGGGAATTACTCATTTGCAGATGTAATGATAAATATTCTACTGAGTTTCTTAGTCTATAGAAAAACTAAACTATTCAGCCAGTTACCTTCACTTTTTGAGCCATCGCTCGGAACAGATAAAAAGAAGTGTGACTTCTAGCCTTTTCCTCGATGCAATACAGATCTGCTCGCTACAATATTTTGATCAGAAATTAATGTAATCTTTAAATATCTCATGAAACTGAATTATTCCGGCTAATCCCTTTTAAAATTTCAAATCATGGTTCTTGAAAACCATGACACGGAAATAGCAGCTTTGCCTAGTGGATAAAGCTCTGGCTTCACACGGTGAGGGTCTGGGTTCGATTCCCAGCGAGGGGAAAAACACTGGGAATATTTCTTTATACCGGTTGTCTATGTTCCCCAAAATCATTTAATTATCTTACCAGAATTAGTAACAGACTGCACAGTGCACGAAAGAAAGCATAAATATACGTCATCTTCTGTGAAGTCTTTGAACTTTCCGACTTGTAGGAAGCTTAAATCTGCAATTATCCATCACTATTGGTTAAAAATGAAAGCACAAGAACGTTCTGCCATTTTTCAATACATTTTTCAATCACTTCAAAAACTTGCATTCAGTCTGCAACGGGCATATTTCAGCTACGAAATTAAACATATTGGCTAAGTTACCATCGCAATTATCTTAAACGTAGTATCTCATAAGGCTAGTGGAAGCCTGGTGCTATAATCACCCTTGATATGAAATCACTTGTTGAAAATTAAATACATGTGCAATATCTGATGCTACACATGTGTCTAATTTTCATCTTGTTGGTATTGCATACCATTCATGTACAGATCACTTGTTCCTGCACATAATTTAGTTCCTGCATGTTAGTCCTACCAGAAACCTTACAGTGTGGCACCCAGGACCACTCGCTCACCACCTTCTGAGGATGAAGCGACGAGTTTAGGTTACCCATCGCATGCTTCACATCCGGAGGTGTTCAATTAACAACTAATGATCATAATAATAACCATGATTTTTAAAGAGGTTGACCGATAACCTAGAGGAAGTCTTGGTCAGATGACCGAAAACTCCAGCTGTGGGTCATCATATGACTAAGACCCGCGTCAGGAAACACTTGTCCTGTTTCCTGGCAAACATTATACCTACCTACCGGAGGTGTTCAGAGTGGAAAACATGTAGGAATATTTCATGACTGATTCATTAAAATATTCCCATAGTTTCTGTGACTATATATACTGTGATTAAATCCTGTGAAAAAAGGCGAAAGTGGAGCTAAAATGTGAAAGTTGCGTTCTGTTACATTTGCATTCTCTGGTTCCTCAGGAGTTTTCTGTTTTCTGTTTTCTGTTTTCTGTTCGGCCATAAAAATAAAGTCTCTCCTTAATGTATCATTACTTTGACTTATGTTAATATATGTTATAATTAGTTAAATTTTCGTAATTGACGTTAAGGTTACTTAACTTACCTGTAATCTACCTATAGTCGAGTCCGATACCCACAGCCCAGACCCAGACCAAACCTCTCACATGATGATTTGTTCAGTCATGGTGTTGGTGTTAGCACGCCAAACTTAACTAAGAAAACCCAATCTAAAATTGAGAATGAAGAGAAACCGACTTAGATCAGCAAAGTACAAAACAAAAGTTAGGACTACAGGTCGCAGTCAAAATATAGAACTATTCTCGGTACAGGAGGGAACACTGCGTCCTCCAGTTTTCATTCCTAATTTGTGGGCTTGGGTAATGAAATAGCCTTCCTGACTCCGCTGGGGTAGTGGCAATTCAATCAGGGAAAGTGTAGGGGAGCTCAAACGATTGTTTGGGCGTTACAGTGATTTTATTTTATATTCGTTTATTTTCAACTCGATAAATTAGACACATGTGCAACTCTTGGGTATCTTTATTGAGGAAACGTTTCGCCACACAGGGGCTTCATCAGTCCATCAATCTATTCAAGATTGGTGGACTGAACACATCGACTCAAGGTTGAGGGACTGATTACCTCATTCTCCTCCTGTTCTTCAAGCTTCTCCTACGTATGGACTGATGAAGCCACTGTGTGGCGAAACGTTTCCTCAATAAAGATACCCAAGAGTTGCACATGTGTCTAATTTATCAACATGTCGGTTCTCTGAACCATTCATCTACAAATATTTTCAACTCGCTTAAGAAATAATTCCCCTTTTCGTGGACACGAAAAATGGGATATAGGTTTTCCTGTAAGCAAAAATTTAATGGTAAATATGTGCTGGTTAAGGCGACCGCCAGTCACAGCCTGTTGTCTGCAGTCAGGATAAGATCGTCAGCAGGTAAACACAAATGTGAAAGAAAGTGAATTGGAAAGAAATTTTAAAAGGGAAGGAAATGAGCTACTGTAGGCTGAAAAGTTAGTAAGTGTGAGAAAAAATCAAAAGGATGTCGAGAAAGCGTGTGATGGATTTTAAGAAGGCAGTGTCAACGTGTGCAGCTAAGGTTTGAGGTTATGTATAACATCTGGATGTCTTTATCTGTAGCCTTTTTGCCATCCGTAGTCTTCGAGACTACCGAAGCTAATCACCAACTCCAAGGCTGAGGGACTGATTACCTCGTCATTTGTATAGAGTTCTAGTCTTCCCATTATGTCCTTGAATTTGTATTCATTAAGCCACTGGATGGCGATATATCTATAAATATAGATACCCAGATGTTTCACACGTGTCTGTTGTTTCATGAACCACAGGTTATAAGGAGGATGAGTACAGGTTATAAGGAGGATGAGTACAGGTTATAAGGAGGGTGAGTACAGGTTATAAGGAGGATGAGTACAGGTTATAAGGAGGGTGAGTACAGGTTATAAGGAGGATGAGTACAGGATATAAGAAGGATGAGTACAGGTTATAAGGAGGGTGAGTACAGGTTATAAGGAGGGTGAGTACAGGAATGGAGAGAACTAATTATTAGAATAAGATTTAAAGGTTAATAAAAAAATGGAAATTAAATAGGAGTTAAAAGATTGGTTAAGAGCCGCAAAATGAGAGTCAGTGAGAGAGGAAGGATTGAAATTGTTGAGAAATTTAGCTGAGAATAAAAAATAGTTTTAAAAAAAATTATAAACAAAAATATTAGAAAACCGTTGAGAAAAATCATGTATTTTCAGGGAAAGAAGAAAATATTGAATTATTGTTAAATGTAGATAATGGAACGAAGGCAGAAATGTAGTGCTTGGGTTGAAGTGGAATAACATCTGATTGAAGTGTCAAGACTGAAGTGTCATGACTGAAGTGTCATGACCGAAGTATCAAGACTGAAGTGTCAAGAGTTGGAAGCGAGTGTAAAGAGAGTAAGTGAAGCAACACTAATGCAGATAATAGGGGAAAGTAACAGGAGGGGATAGGATTAGGACTAATATATATAAGTAAAGTAAAAGAACACAAGTGCAGCTAAGTATATAAGTCGATATATAAGTATACATATAAGTCGAGAGAATTTGACTAGATGGTGTCTTAGTACAGGTGTTCGTAGAAGAAAATGTGCCATAGGACTGAAAGAAAACACGAGTGAAAGACAGCATGTATGATTCCTTTTTACAAAAGATTGAAAAGGACGGGGAAAACGTTTAAAAAATAAAGGTAAAAGTATCCAGGAAAACCAAATTATCATCAAGATCTCTGTACGAAAAATAAAGGTGGGTTTGAACAGGTCAACATCTGGCCATAACGCCTTAACCTTTTTCGCAGAGCAGCCAGAGAACGAGTGAGAGTGAAGGTGTTGTCTTATTCTTTAGGTGACCATGTCTTGGTGGCCTTGCTGATATTAAAAATTAAAATCATCGTGGCCTGAATGTAACACTTCGCTAACCATTACATCTTAGGTTCCCGCACTACCACTACCCTTCGTACAGGTTCACTCTTGAAACCAGTATTTCAACTTTTTTTTTTTTTACCGGATTTTTAAAACTATAACTGGGTCTCTGAACCAACTTTTTTACCCTTCACCTTCTGTTATCCGAAGACAAAGTTTACCCTACACCTTCTGTTATCCAGAAACACTGTAAGTTTACCCTACACATCCGGTTATCGATAGTTACAGTGAGTTCATCTTCAAACAAAACTAAATGTATTTCAGTCGTAGCACGATCTGAGAAATGTATTCCAGTATCTCATAACCCCAGCCCCCTCTACCTCAACTACTCAAGAGACACAGTAGTTGAACCTTCAAGCCTTCAAGAGGCAGAGGAGAGCTAAACTCCTTGTAGTGAGACCTGGGAGTTATAACTCATTCCTTTCAAGGGGTCCAGGAGCTGAAGACCAACACCTTAAAATCCCCTCAAAGGAGGTAATTAAGTACTGATTAGGGGTTCATAGGGGTTCAGTCCCTACAGATTTAGCACTTCACCATGAATGTAATAATAATAATAATAATAATAATAATAATAATAATAATAATAATAATAATAATAATAATAATAATAATAATAATAATAATAATAATATGTTGTGTATCTCTATACGTATATGCTTCTAAACTGTTATATTCTGAGCACCTCTGCAAAAGCAGTGATAATGTGTGAGTGTGGTGAAAGTGTTGAATGATGAAAGTATTTTCTTTTTGGGGATTTTCTTTCTTTTTTTTTTGGGTCACCCTGCCTCGGTGGGAGACGACCGACTTGTTGAAAAAAAAAAAAAATAAAAAAAAAAAATAAATAAAAAAAAAAAAAAAAAAAAATAATAATAATAATAATAATAATAATAATAATAATAGTAATAATAATAATAATAATAATAATAATAATAATAATAATAATAATAATAATAATAATCTGTAGCTTCACATCCTCAAAACCATAAAGAACCAACACATTTAAAAGACGGCTACGAAATGCAATAATCCTGACCTTCCTTTAAGTATCAAACATCAACATTGAAAGTCTGAAACAAATCCGTGGATATATTCTCATATTATAACTCGGACAGCTGTCCTAACGAATCACTAGGTTAAGTTATAGCCATATGTTAAATTTCTAGTTCTAACATGGTCGGGCAAATGTATAATTAACATGGCGCTTGTAAAACTCTATGGACACTGCACGCCACAGCGACTGGTTGATAAGATGGTTAATCTCCCGTATAAATCATGGGAAACTTAATACATACACTGACATACACTGATATTAATGAAATTCACACAAGTTATTCTCCAGTGTCTGATACATGCTAAACCATAATCTCATAACACTGAGATTATAAAATTTGTGGTAGGCTGTAAACAAAAATTAACATCTGCTAAAACGGTAAAGGAAAATTTATAGTAATTTATATACTGTAGGTGTGTACAAAATTATATATATTTTTTTTTAGTTTTTCAGTTTAAATGTCGGATTTCATAATGCTACTGTTAAGCTGATATAATATTCAAGAAATTTTTTCAATGAAAATTTGCCCATTTAAATTTTAAACCTCCCAGTAGGTAAAACGTGCTAAAGCTAAAAGTTTGAAGCTGGCCAGAAGAGTCATTCCCCAGTTATTGCATGGAAACCATTGATTTCACGTTTTCTTTTTTAAATAAAGTTGACAGACTGGGACTTACACAACCCAATAGAAACGCAAACCTTTCGCCGAGCTAAGAAATCCAGCGCAAGAAGTTTGAAGCCAACCAGATAAGGCATTCTTCAGTTATTTCACGGTATTCAAAGTTACAGAGTACTCATAATTATATTAGTATATTGACAAATTTGCGTTTCTCCTTGAATATTTATATCCTACTTGTAGCTTGTGACTAATTAATATATTTAATTTAAAACTGAAATTACATGTGCTTATTCACTGTTTCTGTGATTTTCTTAATTCAGTAAAATAGTGCTGAATATATTTCTTTGACAAAGGTCTATATAGAACGATACTTTGTCTCGATATTATAACCTTGCTCTGCACCACTGAATTTTTAGTGACGAGTTTACTAAAACAATGTACATAATTTCCTAAGTACGTTTATTGGAAAGTATATAATAATAGAATATATTTTAATATTACTCACTAACGGGTTATTGCAGTTGTTCTACTTACTATGTAAGTGCTAATGCAGGAGGGAACACCCTTGATATTTTTTGCAACTTGTGGAAATTTTTTTTCTCTTTGTTGAACAGGTCGGACGAGTATGGTGCTCAGTCACACACAGGTCGGACGAGTATGGTGCTCAGTCACACACAGGTCGGACGAGTATGGTGCTCAGTCACACACAGGTCGGACGAGTATGGTGCTCAGTCACACACAGGTCGGACGAGTATGGTGCTCAGTCACATACAGGTCAGCCAGTATTTGCATATGGCGACCACTTCTCTCTGGATACATTTATCACAGCAAGTGTTATTAAACTACGTATCGTCCTAATAGGGATTTACTAAATGTATAGTACTATGGATATGCAACTACTACTACTACTACTACTACTACTACTACTACTACTACTACTACTACTACTTCTTCTTCTTCTTCTTCTTAGTAGTATTATTACTATATTATTATTATTATTATTATTATTATTATTATTAGTAGTAGTAGTAGTAGTAGTAGTAGTAGTAGTATTAGTTATGGTAGTAGTGGTATTCTAACAATTATTATTATTATTATTATTATTATTATTATTATTATTATTATTATTATTATTATTATTATTAATTTTATTATTATTGTTATTAATAATAATATTATTAGAAAACGCTAAATTAGTACGGATTTTAAAGAGCCTGGGAAACAATAAGAAATCAGGTCTGATCTTAGGAAGGAGAGGGATAGCTGCAATTCTTTAGATAGATGGACCTTCACCAGCAGCAGTACTGTAATTATTTCTGTGATTGCGGTACTCACATGCAGTGTTCATTTAGCGACACTTAATCCCAAACATTATTTCTTCAGTACCAACATACATCAACACAGTCTACTCACATGTCATTGATCAAATATACATTGTTTTAGCGAGGGTCGGGTAGCCGACAAACTAGTAATATTTAAGGCACGCAGCGTAGCCCCATTAAACGAGTTTTGTAAAGTCTATGAAGTAAGGTGAACCAAAAATACGCGGACAATTAAAGTCTTTTATTGCAATGACTTCTCGCTCCCAGTGGAGCTTGAGAAAGCTGAAGTGAAAGCCACATGTTGTTAAAAGCTTATTCTGTTCAAATGGTGTATTAGAGATACATGGGTAGAGCAAGCCTTTTATATGACGAAGTTTGACACTTAATGGTGCTTCCACAAGCTCCGTTGGGCACAAGCGTCATTTAAAAAATGAGGCTTAGTAAGTAAATTCATTCAGGTATACACAAATACAGTTACACGTCTTATCATACATGGCAGACAATGTGACTTATTTCCATAGGCTTCCGCTTTCCATGTGTCCTGGGTTCACTTAACGATATAGACTCTTGTATAGACTAAATTAAATTTAGTTATAGCTAGGCTGCGTGCCTAGTTAGTCAGTTACTCGCCGCTCACTGCAAGCAATATATATGTAGATTGAGTGAACATGTGTTAGATATTCATTACATTAAGTTTAGAATTTAAGGCTCGCTAAATGAATACTGCACACGAGTACCGCAATTACAGAAGAAAATAATTACTGTTAGTGATACAGATGGTTCCTTCAAGGACCTAGTTTTGATGATTGTAAAGGGACATTCATCCATGGAGATGGAGCTACCCTCCCCTTCCTAAGATCATACCTAACCAAGACTAACCAACAAGATAATTGTCTAATGTTAAGCACTCTACCCAAGACGCTAGAACCCTTTTTGGGGGGGAGGGGGGTAAAACTCATTTGGAAGTGCTAAACCCGTCAAAGTCATACATCTCCCGGGAAATCCGATAAAATAAAGTTTGATGTAATAGAGGGAAGCTTTGCTCTAATTCCTTAGATCAAGAGGTTTTCAAAGGCATCAAGGCACCTTTCTTGAAGAGCCAGAATGTTGGAGCAGCAAGGGTTGGTTACCTTGGTGTGCTCTACGATCAGCCAGGAAGTGGGAACCACTTCTTGCATACCACTAACTCGATGTAAGTCAAGTTGTTGAGATCTCCACGCGCACACACGTCACTTCCTTTCAATGTTTGTCTAATTGTGTTTAATTAATAGTTCAACATTTGTTTTCTCTTGAACAAATCGTATTAAAACGCAGTTTCCTAAGCACACGCACACGCACACGCACACGCACACGCACACGCACACGCACACGCACACACAAGTATATATATATATATATATATATATATATATATATATATATATATATATATATATATATATATATATGTATGTATATATATATATGTCGTGCCGAATATGTAAAACTGGTCAATTAGCAAGAACTCATTTAAAATTAAGTCCTTTCTAAAATTTTCTCTTATACTTTTAAAGATATATTTTTTTCATTAATGTTAATGTAAAAATTTTTAATTTTGCTCCAAAAGAATCTTAGAAAACTTACCTAACCTTATTATAACAAGAACAATTTATTTTAGCCTAACCCAACTAAATATATTTTAGATTTGTTTACAATAATTTAATACTAAACAAACACAGTGAAATATATTTTTTTAGTTAGGTTCAGAATGATTTTGGCGAAATTATTGCATACACAAATTTTCACTTGTCCTATATGGCAAGATGAGCGTTGCTATTTAAGCCAAGATCGCAAGTTCTGCCTATTCGGCACGACATATATATATATATGTATATATATATATATATATATATGTATATATATATATGTATATATATATATATATATGTATATATATATGTATATATATATGTATATATGTATATATATATATATATATATATATATATATATATATATATATATATATATATATATATATATATATATATACATATATATATATATATATATATATATATATATATATATATATATATATATATATATATATATATATATATATATATGCAAAACAACCACTCTGAAAGAATAGAGAAATTCCAAGCGCTTTCGTGACTACTCACATTATCAAGGAACTATGAAAGTAAAGCATCCAAGGAAGCTATATAAGGGGTCTGGCCGGCACCTCACTATCAGATCCCACAACGGTTTAAACACCTGACGCGCGCCGACCCAACTTGGATAGGTCCTTGGCACAACTCACCCCACAAACTATTCTACCCAAGAAATAAGAAATTTTAACGATTATTTGTCCAGTGTATTATTAAATATGTATATATATATATATATATATATATATATATATATATATATATATATATATATATATATATATATATATATATATATATATATATATATATATATATATATATATATATATATATATATATATTTAATAATACACTGGACAAATAATCGTTAAAATTTCTTATTTCTTGGGTAGAATAGTTTGTGGGGTGAGTTGTGCCAAGGACCTATCCAAGTTGGGTCGGCGCGCGTCAGGTGTTTAAACCGTTGTGGGATCTGATAGTGAGGTGCCGGCCAGACCCCTTATATAGCTTCCTTGGATGCTTTACTTTCATAGTTCCTTGATAATGTGAGTAGTCACGAAAGCGCTTGGAATTTCTCTATTCTTTCAGAGTGGTTGTTTTGCATATTCTGAAATCACCTGTTTACTGTGATCTTATTGCATATATATATATATACATATATATATATATATATATATATATATATATATATATATATATATATATATATATATATATATATATATATATATGTATGTATATATATATGTCGTGCCGAATATGTAAAACTGGTCAATTAGCAAGAACTCATTTAAAATTAAGTCATTTCTAAAATTTTCTCTTATACTTTTAAAGATATATTTTTTCATTAATGTTAATGTAAAAATTTTTAATTTTGCTCCAAAAGAATCTTAGAAAACTTGCCTAACCTTATTATAACAAGAACAATTTATTTTAGCCTAACCCAACTAAATATATTTTAGATTTGTTTACAATAATTTAATACTAAACAAACACAGTGAAATATATATTTTTAGTTAGGTTCAGAATGATTTTGGCGAAATTATTGCATACACAAATTTTCACTTGTCCTATATGGCAAGATGAACGTTGCTATTTGAGCCAAGATCGCAAGTTCTGCCTATTCGGCACGACATATATATATACATATATATATATATATATATATATATATATATATATATATATATATATATATATATATATATATATATATATATATATATATATATACATATATATATATATATATATATATATATATATATATATATATATATATATATATATATATATATATATATATATATATATATATAATTATATATATATAATATATATACATATATATAATATATAAATATTAAATATATATAGGGAAGTACCACCTCTTTAGCTGGAATGGGGACCCTCATCCTCAGAGAAGACAATAAACGTACCTCAGAGAAAACTCAAGGTTCTCCCCGGAGCTGTTTGAATATTTTCTTCTCCTACCACCCCCCTATATATTTTTTATTCTATGTGAACATTTATTAATAAACAAAATACATTTACAGAAAAAAACATAAACATGAATACAATGGCACAATGTATCAAAGATGATGAATTTCCTCCAGCTCCTCCGAGGCTGGACGTGAGCCAAGTATGCAGCAAGCATTTCCCCTCTGGATGGCGACGCTGAGGCGCTGGAACATGAAAGTGGCTGCCCTTGGGTCCCTGGTGGTGTCGATGAGTCTGGAACCCAATTCTTTAAGGAAACGTGTGGCATTTTTTCCCCATGATCCCAAGGTCTCTGATCCCACTGGGACAAATTGATACTGTTGGCTAATGTCCCTGTACTTGCTGATCTTGTACTCCTCCCTGTGGTCAGCAGCTCCTCCCTGTCGCCCCACACTGTGATGGATATAGGTGTCAGCCAGTGTGGACACATAGGTATAGTCCCATGCTAAGAGCTTGCCATTCTTCCAAGGATAGATGGTGATCCCGTCGGGGCGGTTTGCTGGGTTGTGGGTATTGTTTGCTGCAAGTGATCGTGGCTCCCTCTCGGCAGGGCATCCAGCTGTAGCAAGGGTTCTCTTAATGATGTCGTTGACCTCATTGTGTCTTGCATGCCAGCCCTTGGTTTTGGAACAGTTAAGACCATGTAGACCGTATTGGTCTGCTTGCACTTCGCCGCAAATACACATATATTCTGTGTGAATTGGGGCAGCAAGGCGCAGAGCCACTGCAATACGGAGGGTCTTAGGGTCGAGTCGCGTTCCCATTGCCGATATGGGAACTGTTTGGAGGAAGTCCCCGGAGTGAGGTGCACTCACAGCCTGGAGACGGGCAATCTCCCTATCTGATGTTGCAGCCCTGAGCATGTTGGCAAGCACCTTTTCAGCAATTGGGCTATCCCAGCTTGACTGTTTGTGAGCCAGTGCTGCACTAGGGTTTGGTGCTGGAGCAGCAAGAGTCTCCCATTCGGTGATGGCACTGACATAGCTAGGGTCTTCTATTCCTGCTGAGTCACTGAGGGTGTCAGGAAGAATTTGTCTTATCAACTCGTTTGATGCAATGGAAGAGGATAGGAAAGCTGGTAGAGCAATCTGGGAGGATCTGCGTACTCCTAGCCCTCCAAGCCTGACCGGAAGTGAGACTTGCAACCACTGTCCATCGTCAAGGGAAAGATTCAATACACTCTCTAGCATGGCCTTCAGGAGAGAGTCATATTCCTTGAGTTTTGGACTGCTGAAGGCTGGGGAGCATCTCAGAAAATAGGTAAGTTTTGGGGTTGACAGGCACCTGGTGAGTAGGTAGAAGGCATCGTGTGTGTCAATGTCTTTCATCCTGCTTTCCATCGTCCGGAGGTCTGAGACTTTTTTTCCTAGGATCAGATCGATGGCATTGGACCCAAGAGGAGCACCGAGGAGAGTGCTATTGGCTGGATCAATGGCTCGTGCTCCTGGTAAAACGGTACTAATATTCTGGATCAACTGTTGATTGGTAGAAACTATTTCACATTTGGTGGGGTTTAAAGAAAGGCCCAGGCTTTCTCCCATGTCTTTAATTTTACTGATGTCCTCCAGGAGAGATTCTGTTGTGCCAGCTAGGGTACCGTCGTCCAGGAACCAGATATTGAGCTCGCTGGAGAGTGCCTCCGTGACTTCCTTGATGACCAAACAAAATAGAAAGGGGGCGAGAGGGTCCCCCTGTTGCACGCCCTCACACGAGTCAATTTCATGGTCCCCAAACAATAGTTTGGAAGTCACACTATAACACGATTCTATGAAGGGATAAAGGGAAGGGAAGTTTCTATAAACTGCTTGGAGAGCTGCATCCCTTCTGACTGAGTTGAAAGCATTGGCAAAGTCCAATTTGACCAAGGCTTTTTCATAGGACATGTTTTTGATATATACTCGTGCTGCGTGGGCAGCTGCTTCACAGCCCTGTTGAACGCCGAAACCGAGCTGAGTTGGTTTCAGCATTGCAGCAGCCTCTTGACTCACCCTTCTTACTGCAGCCTTGGCGACTAGGCGCCGAAGGGTGTTACCCACTGCAATGGGCCTGATTCCGCCATCCTTTTTCCGGAGGGCACACAATGAGGCACCAAAGAAAAAGGGTCTGATGGCCTCTGGGACACCGCCAGCCAGGCACAGGTTGGAAAATTTGGTGAGTTCAGACAGCAGCCTCTCTGAAACCTCACCAAGTGCTGGATTGAGTATTTGTTTTAAGTGTTGAGGCCTTAAACCGGTGAAACCTCCTGCTGAACCCTGTGGAAATGACATAGCAGCTTTATACACATCAGCATCCTGTAAGGTTAGATGTTCTTCGCCTGCTGCAATGTCAGGGAGGTCAATGTTGGTACTGGGAGCCCTGGGTGGATGTTTGTCCTTCAGAGCTTGCGCCGTGCTGACGTCCTTGGGAGCGATGGTATCCTCACTGGTTATAAGTCTCAAAGCTCCAATAGTATTACCCTCTTCTATATATATATATATATATATATATATATATATATATATATATATATATATATATATATATATATATATATATATATATATATATATATATATATATATATATATATATATATATATATATATATATATATATATAAGTGAGTAGTCACGAAAGCGCTTGGAATTTCTCTATTCTTTCAGAGTGGTTGTTTTGCATATATATATATATTATATATGTATGTGTATATATATATATATATATATATATATATATATATATATATATATATATATATATATATATATATATATATATATATATATATATATATATATATATATATATATATATGTCGTGCCGAATAAGTAAAATTGGTCAATTAGAAAGAACTCTTTAAAATTAAGTCTTTTCTAAAAGTTTCTCTTATACATTTAAAGATATTTTTTTTAATTTATGGTAATATAAAAATTAATGATTTTGTACCAAAAGAACTTTAGGAAACTTACCTGACCTTAATATAACAAGCACAAATTATTTAGTGTAATCCAACTAAATGTATTTTATATAGGTTTACAGTAATTTAATAGTAAACAAACACAATGAAATATATTTTTTCGTTAGATTCAAAATGATTTTTGCGAAATTATTGCATACACAAATACTATGTGCGTATGTGCGAGTGTTGATATGTTCTTATTAGCTTACGGAAGCTTATTAAACACATCGACACCATGCCTAACCCTTCTAGGGTAGGGTAGGTGCCTGAGCCCGAGCCTTTAGCTCATAAGACTGTCATTCCCATTTGCCCCCTTGGGGCGGGGATGGCAGACCAAAGAGGCCTAGCTTGTGGCTAGGCCTGGGGACAGTTAGTCCCAAAGATGAGGAGGTACTTGTGCCTCCTCCCATGGGAGACTTAGGTCTCAGACACTCCCTAAAGAGGGAGCCAAGGCCGGGCCACCACTTGGAAAAGGCCCGGGCCGGGAGAATACCGGCTAATCTTTAACTAACTAACTTATTAAACAAATTAATATTATATTATTGTAACTGCAGGTCACGTAGTTGTTGTTAATGCCACCCTCGTGAGATCCAGTCAAGGTTCTTCCAAACACGTGTCTTATTTCTGTTTTTTGTTTTTTTGCGGACATTCATGTCTGGGTGTGTCTTTCTGAAGTACTTTCATGTCTGGGTGGGTGTGTCTTTCTGAAGTACGTTCATGTCTGGGTGTCTTTCTGAAGTACGTTCATGTCTGACTGGGTGTGTCTTTCTGAAGTACGTTCATGTCTGGGTGTCTTTCTGAAGTACGTTCATGTCTGACTGGGTGTGTCTTTCTGAAGTACGTTCATGTCTGGGTGTGTCTTTCTGAAGTACGTTCATGTCTGGGTATGTCTATCTATATTGGGTTCATGTCTGTCTTTGTATAGTGGGTTCGTATTTGGGTGTGTCTTTCTGTAATGTAATTGTGTTTAACCTGTTGTATTTGCGTGTTTCTGTTGATGAATGTGTGTGTGTGTGTGTGTGTGTGTGTGTGTGTGTGTGTGTGTGTGTGTGTGTGTGTGTGTGTGTGTGTGTGTGTGTGTGTGTGTGTGTGTGTGTGTGTGTGTGTGTGTGTGTGTGTGTGTGTGTGTGGGTGTGGGTGTGTGTGTGTGTGTGTGGGTGTGTGTTTATGGCGTAGGAGTCTGTAAATAGATAGGCAATCCTATCTGAGTTGAAATAGTTAAAACACTTGGAATCGTTGGAATCAGATCAATTACTGGAGAATGCACTTTCTGAGCGGCTTCAAGCTTTTATCATTGGTAGGTTTTGTTAGAGCACACCTTGTCACTCACTTTGAGATGTGTAGATTTCAATTTTCCCAATTTTATTAATTGTTACTTTAGTAATTAGTCTTAGAGGGATGTAATTATAATAATTACAATTATGGGGAGCGCTAAACCCATAGGATTATACTGCTCATGTGTGGGGGGGGGGGTTTATGAAAGGTATTCAGGCTTGATTTAGGAAACCGAAACACAGATCCTATTCCCTAGATCAAGAGCCCCTCACCAGCATCAAGGAACCTTCCCTGAGGGGAGAAATGCAGTAATAGCGGAATCTCTGTGACGGGAAGATGGTGGGAAACGTTGTGCTGGGGGAAGGAACATGAAGGGTAAATTTCCCACTAACTTCGTTTCTCAGCTATTTTGTGTTACTGACATTTTTTATTCATTCCCTTAGATCTTATTTGTATGCATTTATTATATTTGTCAAGGGAAACTCGGGAGTATCTCTGTGTTCTTCTTAGAAATGCTTTCTGTCCTAAGGATCTTATTTGTATGCATTTATTATATTTGTCAAGGGAAACTCGGGAGTATCTCTGTGTTCTTCTTAGAAATGCTTTCTGTCCTAAGGATCTTATTTATATGCATTTATTATATTTGTCAAGGGAAACTCGGGAGTATCTCTGTGTTCTTCCTAGAAATGCCTTCTGTCCTAAGATTCCTGTTCCATCTTTGTATGTTTCATAACAATATAAAAGCTTTAAATTGAGATGATCTTGACAATAGCTCTTAGCTTGTAGATAAAGTTAGGAATCCTTGCCCATTCCTTGTAAACCCAGTGTAAAAGAGAAAGAGAGCGGGAGAGACGTGGTTTACCACTGTGGCTATGGCTTGGGGGTAGAGTGGTCACTACCACTTCCAGAACCAGATGAGAGCGAAAGTAAAAATGAAACTGGAATCTTTCATGTCGCTGACATGACTAATTATGGGTTAAGTTGCCAGATATTTTTATACCAATAAACATTATCTTTAAAACTAGAACTGCATTTATGATCTCTGGCATTAACAATACTCATGCTATACAAAGTTTATCACTTATAATAAAAAAAACCCGTCATGTCACAAAAGCAACAATTTGTGTAATGATCTCTAGGGATGGAACAGCGTTGAAGATGAGTTAGGCGAGTGTTTTTGTTAGTGGGTTTGGGTTTGAGAAAGACCTACCTGGTATGGGCCAGTAGGCCTGTTGCTGCAGTGTTCCTCCTTATGTTCTTATTCTCATTTAATCACAGAGTATACAGAACTCTTCAATATGGCTGCCACAGATGTTGAATAAAGATGCAAATGTAACACTAAAGACTTTTAATTAGGCATAAGTTGGTAGGTACGGAGAGCCTCTGCAATTTCCAGCTTCATGGAGCTGTTCATATCATATTATCTGACAGCCTTAGAAGGTTAAGGATTATTGAACGACCTTCTTCTTTCTTCTTTCCTTCTCCCATCTCTTTTTTCTCCATTGTTGTCATTTGTTTTCAGCTCTTCTGCTGCTCCTCATATCATCTTCACCTCCTGTGTATACTCACCTATTTGTGGTTGCAGGGGTCGAGTCATGTGTGTGTGCGTGTGCCTTCGCGTATCATGCAGAAACAAGAGACGATTAATAAGAGGAAAAGATAACAGATAACAATTAATTAGTTTCCATGCACAGACACTAATTTGTACACTAAATAAACGAATGAACTAATAATTAATATGGATGTAATATGAAATATAAACAGAAGTCCGAAATTTTCACTGAGTGACCACTGCTTAGTGGATTAACTGGGTGAGAGATCTCTCTCGTCTAGGTAGTTTACGATCGCGAATGTTCAGGCGGATGTTCAGGTGGATGTTCAGGCGGATGTTCAGGCTGATGTTCAGGCGGATGTTCAGGCGGGATGTTCAGGCGGATGTTCAGGCGAATGTTCAGGCGGATGTTATTACAGAGCTCAGATTTCTGCGTGTCCTCCCCTGTAATAACATCTACTTGTTGTTGTGCTGTTGTCTAATCATTGTGTTGTCGTCTAATTATTGAGTTATTGTCTAATTGTGTTGTTGTCGGTGGGACCTTCGAGAACTTCAAGACCTTCGAGAACGCATTGACCTTGGGATAGTGGGAAAAGGGAGACACCCGGGGGCCCACCGGATGGATTCCCGGACACATGAACCTGGTAGATGCAAGAGTTGACATTGCTGAGAGCAGATTACTGGTTCTGAGGTAGATCCTGGGGAAGTGGAGAATGTCTGGAGGGGACACAGATGGACTCCTGGACACATGGATGTGGGGAAAGATCAAAGACACAGGTGACGGGTGGGACCATAAAGACAAACCACTGGTCTCCACGTGGCAGGGTCTGGTAACTAACAGGTAACTCTTGAGGCTAACAGTGGTCGCAAACCTACCCCAATACTAGAACTACTCCTTAACTATTCTCTTTCAGCATATGAGATACGGGAATACCTTTCTGAATAATTGTAGTTGAGGAGGCTGTACTTTATGAGATGGCAGATACCTTTTCATTATTATGATTGTTGCTGTTGTAGCTGCTGTTGTTGCTATTTAATAATGGTCCTAGTAATAAAAATTATATTTTGTTATATTTTTCTCTCCGATTTCAAAACAATTATAACAAAACATCTGTACAAGCATAATGAAATTCTGAACTGTGCGACCATGACATGTTTAATAAGAGGCAAAAAGTGAGGTTTGGCAGATGTCTGAACTTTAGGCTCGCTCCAGGACAGCTGGAAACATTCAAGCAGGTCAGTGGTGGCCTAGCAGTGAGGTGTACCTGATGATGGAAACGTGTTTGACTACATTGCAATTATGTTCCCAAGAACGAGTTACTGTCACCGTTATTCTGCGATTCTTCAGGGACGATTATTGTCCCGGTTACTCTGTTTCCCAAGGACGAGTAAAGCACTGTCCCAGCCACTCTGCTATGCTCCTCACGACCAAGCTACTGGCTCCAACTGCCTGTCTCAAGGTTGAATCACTACCAACACCATTTTCTTTTTATTTTTTTATTAAGGAAGGTCATAGAGTTCTTAAATTGCCGTGTTTAGAGTGACTTCAGCAAGGGGAAATTAACAAATAACCTTACTCTGTGGTTAACTTATAGGGGTTTTCTATACTTCAGCTTCCACCTAATCCACACCCTCGCTACTACTGACCAACACCCTGGCTATCACCACACCTACACCCGTCACCACACCCTCAATTAATTCTGGTCAACACTATCCTCGGCGCCCACTTATCCTAATTCACACCACTGGCCCAATCCTGTCTCATTCACTCATTGCACTCACCCACAATATTCTCAGTCCCAACCAGCTCTCCTGACCTCTCTCACCTACACCCTCCCCAGTCCTGGACCTCTCTCTGGACTCCCACCCACACCTTCCAAACCTCCCCAGTCCTGACCCTCTCCTGACCCTCACCCACATATTCATCAACACGCTGCTGCTGCTTCTGAAGACACCGCTGCTCTAATTTTACTACATTATTCCTAAGCTCTTGTTTCATTAACGCCTCACCTAGCACTCTGTTCTGATGTGACATCAAAGGTGTAAATATACAACTTTTTCTTCACCTTAAAACCTTAAACTGAATCATTCGAATTAAGAGCACTGCCTTTTATCTCTTAAAAAACGTGGTCTGGTCTCAGACCGAGCAGGCGGGGGCTCTGACCCCCGAAATCCTCTCCAGGTATACTCCAGGTAGGACTCTCAGACAACATCACACTAAATCAGATACTGCTTTGAACTTGACTTCTAAGACTGCAGAGCTCAACTTAATGCTGGTGAAGGGTTCTCGATCCAAGAAATTAGAGTTATTCTGCTCCTTGTATCAAACCTATTTACTTCCCATTTCCCGTGCACTATATGACCCTAAGGAATATGTTAATGCACCTCCAGGATTTTTTTCAAATATATTTAACCACAAAATAACTCGTAACATAATCCAGAGTGGCGTTTCCAGCTTCGAAACTCAACTGAGATATAAAAATAACACTTCCAGAAATTACCTCCACTCTTACCTTCCTGAGGAGCTGTATGGCACTTATGAGTTTTGCGCTTCCCCCTGAGCATGCTACGCACAATAAATCCTTTGACCTGTAGACCCTTACGTAAACCATATACGTCTATTGGACACCTCCTCAGAAGGAACTTTTAGATAGCGCTTTTCACAGGGCTGCTTCAGCGGTATCTTAAGTTCCCAGAAAGGAACTTTGGGCCATATAACTTCTTCTGTAGCCTCTAAGCTGGTACCCCATTTCATGGGACTACACTGGTGCCCCATTTTGTAGGCACTAAAGACACTTCATTGTAAGAGACTACATGTACACTTATTGTGTAGGGGCTGCATAGGTACCCTTGTAAGGACTACATTGGCACTTCTTTTGTATGACCTACAGAGCAGGCACATAATCATTAACTCACTCAGAAGTGTTCAAGAAATGGCTAAGTATTTTATCCACAGTGGTATATTACAGACCATTCTGGAGAAATACCCTGACTTTGCTAGCTGTAAATAAAGCATTACCACATATGTGCATGTGTGTGTGTGTGTGTGTGTGTGTGTGTGTGTGTGTGTGTGTGTGTGTGTGTGTGTGTGTGTGTGTGTGTGTGTGTGTGTGTGTGTGTGTGAGTATGAGTGTGTGTGTGTGTATGAGTGTGTGTGTGTGTGTGTATGAGTGTGTGTGAGTGTGTGTGTGTGTGTGTGTGTGTGTGTGAGTATGAGTGTGTGTGTGTGTATGAGTGTGTGTGTGTATGTGTATGAGTGTGTGAGTGTGTGTGTGTGTGTGTGTGTGTGTGTGTGTGTGTGTGTGTGTGTGTGTGTGTGTGTGTGTGTGTGTGTGTGTGTGTGTGTGAGTATGAGTGTGTGTGTGTGTATGAGTGTGTGTGTGTGTGTGTATGAGTGTGTGTGAGTGTGTGTGTATGAGTTTGTGTATGTGTGTGTGTGTGTGTGTGTGTGTGTGTGATTATGTGTGTGTGTGTATGAATTTGTATGTGTGTGTGTGTGTGTGTGAGAGAGAGAGAGACTCAGCAATCAACATTTGCACCAATAACTCACTACAGTTGTGACCGGGTGTGGAAGTGTGAATTGCTCATTACTCTAAAATTTGTTCATGATTGCAGCCATGTATAAACGTAAGTAACCATTCTTACAGTATTCATTACCTTTGTAACTTGTGAGTTCATTACCTTTGTAACTTGTGAGTTCATTACCTTGTACCTAGTTCAGCCATCAAAACTTTGGAGCCCGGTCCCTGGACCCATTGTGTACCTCTGTAATCTGTAAATACCTTTCTAACTTGTCATGATTGTGACTAGACCTACCTGGAGTTCATTACCTTTGTAAATTGTGAGTTCATTACCTTTGTAAATTGTGAATTCATTACCTCTGTAACTTGCTCAGCTATCAAAACTTTGAGGCCCAGTCCCTGGACCCATTATGTACCTCTGTAATCTTTTGACTACCACCCACTGGATGGGTATGGGGTGCATAATAATCATATTAAACTTAAACTCTGGGATTTTACAGACATGCCGTTCCATTTAGTTTAAGGTTACGGACCTAACGGACGGAGAGGCAGGTCTAGTCCATTAATACTACTACTTTTTTTTATCAGCATGTCATAATTAGCATCGTCGTCTGAAGCAAGAAAAGATCCAGGTAAAGAATGCCACGCAGCCTGGTTCGCTGTAAATATTTGTGTATCTTTATGTCCATCAAGGTTATACACTTTTCTTGCTGTTTCAAACAAAAAGTGAAACAATATGTTTAGGGAGTAAACGTGTATACTTTAATTTGGTTTTTATATTCACGAATGTTTAAGAGAGATTTTGGCAACTGGTGCAGCAAGCCAACAACTGTGTACAAAGACAAGTAATATAAATTTTAGATTATGATACGCTCAGAATTAAGCTTCATTAGGTTTTGAATAAACTAAGTCTCGCTGAGTGTTACACGACTTACTACCCAAGGGGTGACTTTCCTATATAACTCGCCTAAGGTTCTTGGGTTAAAAGCAGACACAAAAGAAAAACTCTAATGAGATAAACACCTTTTATTAGATTTTATTTTATTAGGTATCCATCCAAGGGAGACTTGAAACAGATTGCCTTTTCTTTCTCTCTCTTTTTTCCCTTTTCTTTCTTCAACTTTTCGGTTATATATCACTCATAATACGACACCTCAAAGATGGTCTACTGAAACTAGGGCCAGATTCTAAACACAATTGGCACGTGCAGGTGCCCAGTGATCAAACTTGTAGAACCTATTCCCAACATCGTAGATCGATAAGTTGCAAAACCCTTTCCTGCTTGGCCTCAAACAGTCGGCGGAGAGTGAAATTCAAATGTGAGGTGTGATATTTTCATTCTCCTTAAATCATGTTAAAAATATAAATGTTTACCTAGCCGTTAATCAGAGTAAGGGTCGCCAGTCTAAAGGAATTTTTTATGACCGAGTCTCAAAATCTTGTGCATATCTCCAGAATTTCTGATATAACCCTAACACCACTGGACTTCGAAAAATCAATAAACGATATGCCCGTGCACTACCCCAAGCCCAGATTCATGGAACTCTGTGTTCATCAAAAACTGCAAGATAACCTTTTCAAGCGCCTTAAATATTCTGTGGAGAGGGAAAATAGACACGGGGGTCATTCCACTATACCTCTTTATCATAATATCACTTAACGTAACACTACATGTCTCATATACAATAAGACATGTACGCTACAACTAATAATTCTTCATTGCACAACATTGCACAACAGAGAAAAGCACTGTTTTCTCCTGTTACTTTCTTTTAGAAAGCACCTCTGAACACATACTGTAAGACCACTATTTATACGTTAGTAATAGGAGTTGTAGCCCTGATGTATTTCAGTATTGAAGGTGTGTGTCAGGGATACCTCGTTGACCTCCGATCTCAGGGCGCGGAAGATGGTTGGGACATCAACTTAGCACATTTCTTGCACTAAATGACCTGCAAGGATTTAAAGATATAAAATATAGTCGACTGATCGACTCTGAGGATTTCTCCATCTGGCACCACCAAGGCTTAATGTCATTCTTACTGTGAGTCTATTGATGTTGTGTCAGGAAGAAACCTAGTGTTAGAAACGTTTGTTGATATGTCTTGACGTTCTTCCGCAAGGAAGCTCTGGCCGCCGCCATTCCTCGAGGAAGAATGATAAGCCTCGTTCTCCAGAAAGCCCCAGTCGCCAACAGTTTCCTGAGGAATACGAATACTTGATAAAGTTCCTGGACATAATGCTCTCTGGAATAAAGATTTATTGTGTTGTTCTTCATATCTTTATCCACAGTCTTTGACCCACGACCAGAGAGAGAGAGAGAGAGAGAGAGAGAGAGAGAGAGAGAGAGAGAGAGAGCGAGAGAGAGGGAGATAGAGAGCGAGAGGAAGGAAGGACTTCGTAACTTAATATTTGTTATTCATTGAACTATTTTTTCTTGCATATTGAGTTGCATTATAATAAATAAATGAACAAATTGTTGATATTATTGCTGTTATTGTAGTTGCCACTGATATTATCGTTGATGCTGCAAGAACGACTATACAGTCAATTTGATCTTCCTACGAATTGTATATTATAAAATGTTTATTCGGCAGCTGAGTGTTTCACTAAGATTTAAAGAACAGTAAAACAGTATATACAAACTTCTTTGAGTTTGACGTCAGTGGAAAATTTAATTCCATTTGGGACATATCTCGACCCGGAAAATTTTGCAAATTGTTACTGACAGCCTTTATTTCTGAGCGTCATAGCGCCAGTGTGGTCTACTTATTGTGTGGGGAAGCGAGAGAGAAAAAAAGGATAAAGAAAGTGTGTGTGTGAGAGAGAGAGAGAGAGAGAGAGGGAAAGAAAGAAGATTATTAATATTATTATTAATGTTCTAACGTGTTACTCAAAACACATGTTTATAAATACATAAAGTATATATATATATATATATATATATGTATATATTGTATATATATATATATATATATATATATATATATATATATATATATATATATATATATATATATATATATATATATATATATATATATATATATATATATACATATATATAATACTGCGACTAGCCGAGGATTAGAACCCATGTTGTTTTAGCCCGCCTTATGATGAGCGAAAATTCCATGACGCTCTAACCCACGGGACTATACAAGCCTACAAGAATCACGCACCCAGCAGAGCTAGGTGTTTTACCGTGATCTGAGGACATTCGATGGTGTGGGTGCGTCAGAGCTAATTTCATCCTCCTCCCCGTTTGGCGAGTATATATATATATATATATATATATATATATATATATATATATATATATATATATATATATATATATATATATATATATATATATATTTATATATATATATATATATATATATATATATATATATATATATATATATATATATATATATATGTATATATATATATATATATATATATATATATATATATATATATATATATATATATATATATATATATATATATATATATACAGGGAAGTACCACCTCTATAGCTAGAATGTGGACCCTCATCCTCAGAGAAGACAATAAACGTACCTCAGGGAAAACTCAAGGTTCTTCCCGGAGCTGTTTGAATATTTTCTTCTCCTACCACCCTCTATATTTGATATTCTATGTGAACATTTATTAGTAAACAGCAAACATTTACAGAAAAACACAAACAGGAATACAATGGTACAATGTGTTAAAGATCATGAATTTCCTCCAGCTCCTCCGAGGCTGGACGCGAGCCAAGTATGCAGCAAGCATTTCCCCTTTGGATGGCTACGCTGAGGCGCTGAAACATGAAAGTGGCTGCCCTTGGGTCCCTGGTGGTGTCGATGAGTCTGGAACCCAAATCTTTAAGGAAACGTGTGGCATTTTTTTCCCCATGATCCCAAGGTCTCTGATCCCACTGGGAAAAATTGATACTGCTGGCTTATGTCTCTGTACTTGCTGATCTTGTACTCCTCCCTGTGTTCAGCAGCTCCTCCCTGTCGCCCCACACTGTGATGGATATAGGTGTCAGCCAGTGTGGACACACATGTATAGTCTCATGCTAAGAGCTTGTTATTCTTCCAAGGATAGATGGTGATCCCATCGGGGCGGTTTGCTGCGTTGTGGGTATTGTTGGCTGCTAGTGATCGGGGCTCCCTCTCGGCTGGGCATCCAGCTGTAGCAAGGGTTCTCTTAATGATGTCGTTGACCTCATTGTGTCTTGCATGCCAGCCGTATGGGTCTGCTTGCGCTTCGCCGCAAATACACGTACATTCTGTGTGAATTGGGGCAGCAAGGCGCAGAGCCACTGCAATAGGATCGAGTCGCGTTCCCATTGCCGATATGGATACTGTTTGGAGGAAGTCCCAGGAGTGAGGTGCGCTCACAGCCTGGAGACGGGCAATCTCCCTATCTGATGTTGCAGCCCTGAGCATGTTGGCAAGCATCTTTTCAGCGATCGGGCCATCCCAGCTTGACTGTGAGCCAGTGCTGTACTAGGGTTTGGTGCTGGAGCAATATATATATACACACACACACACACACACACACACACACACATATATATATATATATATATATATATATATATATATATATATATATATATATATATATATATATATATATATATATATATATATATATATATATATATATATATTAACAGAACTGCGGCTGGCCAGGACTTGATCTTGCGTTTCCATGCCCAGCCTTGTGAGAAATGAACACAGTACGAATCACTCTACCCACTGGCTAAAGTAACGCATACTGTGGATACACCAGTATGCCAAATTGACATACACCAGTATTTAAAGCTAACAGAAGAAGGTTATCTAAAGTTATCACACGGAAACCAAATCCAAACACAGTTTAAATAAAAAAAAAATGAAAATGCACGGACCTTTTCCTAATTACAGTACAGAGGCATTGAAAATTTCATATCGAGTATAGCTCACCGTCGAAGTTGCCTCATAAAAGATAATGATACAGGAAAAAACTAATGATCACAAAATATAAACAAAATTAACTCGGTGCTTATTACGCAGAATGAAACTAACAAAATAAATACTAATCAAACAGGAAGAAAATGCCTAACGAAAATAAAAAAAAAGGCTGGCTAAAACAATAAGTAGATGCAGGTATATCGGCGATACAAGGTAGCGAGGTGAGTAAGGTAATGTTAAATGTTAAAAGTTAACAGAGAGAGAGAGAGAGAGAGAGAGAGAGAGAGAGAGAGAGAGAGAGAGAGAGAGAGAGAGAGAGAGAGAGAGAGAGAGAGAGAGAGAGAGAGAGAGAGAGTAGTTTAGTAACATTGTTAATGGAATCCGTCTACCTGGACGACGACCTTCATGTATACACATAGTGATATAGAAGCTGTATAACAGAAACACAGCTTACAGAGCAAAACTTTATACAAACAACTTTTCGCTAATTATGGAGCTTTATCAATTCATAATTGGGTAAAGGCAGGCAGAAAACCCTGTAATAGCTGTAAACATATATCAATCAACTCCTAGTAGCCTCTCACACTTACACTGTTCTCGCAAAGATAACATTATGCAACTATCCTTCTTTTACAAAGATAACTCTATACACCTATCCTTTGCTCACGGAGATAGCGTTATATATAACCATATCTCTATGTTTTTAACACGGTGACAGCACCGTACATTGCTTCTATGATCAAGTCACATACTGCCACATCCTCTCTTAAGCTTCACCAACACAGATCCTTGTCACCTTTAAGTGCCACCAACACTAATACACGTCATTTATTGCCTCTTCACGAGGCTGTCTTGATGTCTATAAGAAATTTTTCTGGAATAGCTCCTAATTACCTTCTATTCCCCAGATGATTTATAACCCTTACGGATTAAATAATAATAATAATAATAATAATAATAATAATAATAATAATAATAATAATAATAATAATATTATTATTATTATTATTAATAATAATAATAATAATAATAATAATAATAATAATAATAATAATAATAATAATAATAATAATAATAATAATAATAATAATAATTAAACATACGTACCACGTCGCAAATAAATGATGAAGAAACGCCACAGGAAATTAGAAATTAAGACAAAATAGGAGGTGAACACACTGTTGACCTTTGGGTATATGAATTACGAATGAAGGTGGCGTGGGCACGCTGCCTTGGCCAGCTGTACAAGTAACGGATAACAAGCACCCACCATCACACTAACCCCCAAAAAAACATCACACACACCAATCCGTTTCCTTCACGGGGGTATGGATGCCTCGGAGCTGGTGAAGGACTCTTGACTCGAGGAACCGGAGCTAAACACCCCGCCCTAAGATCAAAGTAGATTATTTCTCATTGCCCAGGAACTCTGTGAATCTTTCTGGTTTAGCACTTCTCATCTAATAATAATAAATAACGGATGTCTCTCAATGCTGGCAAGTTCTTACTCTACGTCTCCTCTCCTTTTTCTTTAACTAAACATTAGTATGACAAACACGCCGAGTGATTTAATTTTCGAATGTTGGCGAGAATATTTTGTTACCAAAACCCAGATAATAATTAAATAAAATATAATCACTGCAAAATTATTATATAATCATATGGATTCTCTGACTAAATAGGGATAGGGGGGGTATTAATGGAGGTAATCTCATCTGATACAAGCAAGAGCATGAAAACTCTAATTCCTCGGATTAAAAGCCCTTAATGAGTACAAAGCTCTTTTTTTCCCTTCCACATGTGAAGGGAGTTGACTAAGAATATATTTAACTCTGAATTTTCTTGACCGTTTATGAAGGTGTTTCTTATAGTGTAAATGTGATTTTGGAAGCGAGACTTTCATGTTCTCATAACATTAACGTAAATTAATATCTCTGTCTGAAATTCATCTTGAAATAGCTGGCTCGGCTCGGCAACAAATTTCCTCTTATAAATTCAACCATTTAAGTATACATATATACATATAGTATTTATATATTTTATAGGTAGTAGGTTGGTAGACAGCAACCACCCAGGGAAGTACTACCGTCCTGCCAGATGACTGTGAAACAAAAACCTGTAACTGTTTTGCATGATGGTAGGATTGCTGGTTTTCTTTTTCTGTCTCATAAACACGCTAAGATAACAGGGATATCTTGCTACTCCTACTTACACTTTGGTCACACTTCACAGACACGCACATGCATATATATATATACATACATCTAGGTTTTTCTCCTTTTTCTAAATAGCTCTTGTTCTTTTTTATTTCTTCTATTGTCCATGGGGAAGTGGAAAAGAATCTTTCCTCCGTAAGCCATGCGTGTCGTATGAGGCGACTAAAATGCCGGGAGCAATGGGCTAGTAACCCCTTCTCCTGTATACAATTACTAAAAAAGAGAAGAAGAAAATTTTTATAAAACTGGGTTGCTTAAATGTGCGTGGATGTAGTGCGGATGACAAGAAACAGATGATTGCTGATGTTATGAATGAAAAGAAGTTGGATGTCCTGGCCCTAAGCGAAACAAAGCTGAAGGGGGTAGGAGAGTTTCAGTGGGGGGAAATAAATGGGATTAAATCTGGAGTATCTGAGAGAGTTAGAGCAAAGGAAGGGGTAGCAGTAATGTTAAATGATCAGTTATGGAAGGAGAAAAGAGAATATGAATGTGTAAATTCAAGAATTATGTGGATTAAAGTAAAGGTTGGATGCGAGAAGTGGGTCATAATAAGCGTGTATGCACCTGGAGAAGAGAGGAATGCAGAGGAGAGAGAGAGATTTTGGGAGATGTTAAGTGAATGTATAGGAGCCTTTGAACCAAGTGAGAGAGTAATTGTGGTAGGGGACTTGAATGCTAAAGTAGGAGAAACTTTTAGAGAGGGTGTGGTAGGTAAGTTTGGGGTGCCAGGTGTAAATGATAATGGGAGCCCTTTGATTGAACTTTGTATAGAAAGGGGTTTAGTTATAGGTAATACATATTTTAAGAAAAAGAGGATAAATAAGTATACAAGATATGATGTAGGGCGAAATGACAGTAGTTTGTTGGATTATGTATTGGTAGATAAAAGACTGTTGAGTAGACTTCAGGATGTACATGTTTATAGAGGGGCCACAGATGTATCAGATCACTTTCTAGTTGTAGCTACACTGAGAGTAAAAGGTAGATGGGATACAAGGAGAATAGAAGCATCAGGGAAGAGAGAGGTGAAGGTTTATAAACTAAAAGAGGAGGCAGTTAGGGTAAGATATAAACAGCTATTGGAGGATAGATGGGCTAATGAGAGCATAGGCAATGGGGTCGAAGAGGTATGGGGTAGGTTTAAAAATGTAGTGTTAGAGTGTTCAGCAGAAGTTTGTGGTTACAGGAAAGTGGGTGCAGGAGGGAAGAGGAGCGATTGGTGGAATGATGATGTAAAGAGAGTAGTAAGGGAGAAAAAGTTAGCATATGAGAAGTTTTTACAAAGTAGAAGTGATGCAAGGAGGGAAGAGTATATGGAGAAAAAGAGAGAAGTTAAGAGAGTGGTGAAGCAATGTAAAAAGAGAGCAAATGAGAGAGTGGGTGAGATGTTATCAACAAATTTTGTTGAAAATAAGAAAAAGTTTTGGAGTGAGATTAACAAGTTAAGAAAGCCTAGAGAACAAATGGATTTGTCAGTTAAAAATAGGAGAGGAGAGTTATTAAATGGAGAGTTAGAGGTATTGGGAAGATGGAGGGAATATTTTGAGGAATTGTTAAATGTTGATGAAGATAGGGAAGCTGTGATTTCGTGTATAGGGCAAGGAGGAATAACATCTTGTAGGAGTGAGGAAGAGCCAGTTGTGAGTGTGGGGGAAGTTCGTGAGGCAGTAGGTAAAATGAAAGGGGGTAAGGCAGCCGGGATTGATGGGATAAAGATAGAAATGTTAAAAGCAGGTGGGGATATAGTTTTGGAGTGGTTGGTGCAATTATTTAATAAATGTATGGAAGAGGGTAAGGTACCTAGGGATTGGCAGAGAGCATGCATAGTTCCTTTGTATAAAGGCAAAGGGGACAAAAGAGAGTGCAAAAATTATAGGGGGATAAGTCTGTTGAGTGTACCTGGTAAAGTGTATGGTAGAGTTATAATTGAAAGAATTAAGAGTAAGACGGAGAATAGGATAGCAGATGAACAAGGAGGCTTTAGGAAAGGTAGGGGGTGTGTGGACCAGGTGTTTACAGTGAAACATATAAGTGAACAGTATTTAGATAAGGCTAAAGAGGTCTTTGTGGCATTTATGGATTTGGAAAAGGCGTATGACAGGGTGGATAGGGGGGCAATGTGGCAGATGTTGCAAGTGTATGGTGTAGGAGGTAGGTTACTGAAAGCAGTGAAGAGTTTTTACGAGGATAGTGAGGCTCAAGTTAAAGTATGTAGGAAAGAGGGAAATTTTTTCCCAGTAAAAGTAGGCCTTAGACAAGGATGTGTGATGTCACCGTGGTTGTTTAATATATTTATAGATGGGGTTGTAAGAGAAGTAAATGCGAGGGTCTTGGCAAGAGGCGTGGAGTTAAAAGATAAAGAATCACACACAAAGTGGGAGTTGTCACAGCTGCTCTTTGCTGATGACACTGTGCTCTTGGGAGATTCTGAAGAGAAGTTGCAGAGATTGGTGGATGAATTTGGTAGGGTGTGCAAAAGAAGAAAATTAAAGGTGAATACAGGAAAGAGTAAGGTTATGAGGATAACAAAAAGATTAGGTGATGAAAGATTGAATATCAGATTGGAGGGAGAGAGTATGGAGGAGGTGAACGTATTCAGATATTTGGGAGTGGACGTGTCAGCGGATGGGTCTATGAAAGATGAGGTGAATCATAGAATTGATGAGGGAAAAAGAGTGAGTGGTGCACTTAGGAGTCTGTGGAGACAAAGAACTTTGTCCTTGGAGGCAAAGAGGGGAATGTATGAGAGTATAGTTTTACCAACGCTCTTATATGGGTGTGAAGCGTGGGTGATGAATGTTGCAGCGAGGAGAAGGCTGGAGGCAGTGGAGATGTCGTGTCTGAGGGCAATGTGTGGTGTGAATATAATGCAGAGAATTCGTAGTTTGGAAGTTAGGAGGAGGTGCGGGATTACCAAAACTGTTGTCCAGAGGGCTGAGGAGGGGTTGTTGAGGTGGTTCGGACATGTAGAGAGAATGGAGCGAAACAGAATGACTTCAAGAGTGTATCAGTCTGTAGTGGAAGGAAGGCGGGGTAGGGGTCGGCCTAGGAAGGGTTGGAGGGAGGGGGTAAAGGAGGTTTTGTGTGCGAGGGGCTTCGACTTCCAGCAGGCATGCGTGAGCGTGTTTGATAGGAGTGAATGGAGACAAATGGTTTTTAATACTTGACGTGCTGTTGGAGTGTGAGCAAAGTAACATTTATGAAGGGATTCAGGGAAACCGGCAGGCCGGACTTGAGTCCTGGAGATGGGAAGTACAGTGCCTGCACTCTGAAGGAGGGGTGTTAATGTTGCAGTTTAAAAACTGTAGTGTAAAGCACCCTTCTGGCAAGACAGTGATGGAGTGAATGATGGTGAAAGTTTTTCTTTTTCGGGCCACCCTGCCTTGGTGGGAATCGGCCAGTGTGATAATAAATAATAAATATTTTATATTTTATTGACAAATCGGCCGTTTCCCACCGAGGCAGGGTGTCCCGAAAAAGTAAAACTTTCAACATCATTTACTCCATCACTGTCTTGCCAGAGGTACGCTTACACTACTGTTATAAAACTGCAACATTAACACCCCTCCTTCAGAGTGCCGGCACAGTAATTTCCATCTCCAGGACTCAAGTCCGGCCTGCCGATTTCCCAGAATCCCTTCATAAATGTCACCTTACTCACACTCCAACAGCATGCCAAGTCCTAAAACCCATTTGTCTCCATTCACTCCTATGTAACATGCTCACGCATGATTGCTGGAAGTCCAATCCCTCGCACACAAATCTTCCTTTTCCCCCTCCCTCCAACCTTTCCTAGGCCGACCTCAACCCCGCCTTCCCTCAACTACAGATTTATACACTCAAGAGACCACATAATATACATGTCACCTTATCAACTCAGCCATCGATCCTTCAAATGACATAAGCCTAGCAAACTAGGCTTGTTTCATGTTGCGAGGACACTCGTGGCAGTGGTATGCTCAGGGATTAATTTCAGCCTCCTCCTGTTTGAATACCAGCCTCAATAAGCAGATTCATTTATTCAAACAGGAAGAGGCTGAAATTAATCCTTGAGTATACCACTGCCACGAGTGTCCTCACAGCATGAAACAAGCCTAGTTCACTAGGCTCATGTTGTTTGTAGGATCAATGACTGAGTGGATAAGATGACATGTACATTGTGTGTGGCCTCTTGAGGCGGAACAATGTGTCGTAGGGTGGAATCCTGGCCTGCTGCAGTGTTATATATAAATATATAAATATATATATATTTATATATATATATATATATATATATATATATATATATATATATATATATATATATATATATATATATATATATATATTTAAAAAAATATAGGGAAGTACCACCTCTATGGCTGGAATGGGGACCCTCATTCTCAGAGAAGACAATAAACGTACCTCAGGGAAAGCTCAAGGTTCTCCCTGGAGCTGTTTGAATAATTTCTTCTCCTACCACCCCCTATATATAATATTCTATGTGAACATTTATTAATAAACAGAATACATTTACAGAATAACATAAACATGAATACAATGGCACAATGTATCAAAGATCATGAATTTCTTCCAGCTCCTCCGAGGCTGGACGCGAGCCAAGTATTCAGCAAGCATTTCCCCTTTGGATGGCCACGCTGAGGAGCTGGAACATGAAAGTGGCTGCCCTTGGGTCCCTAGTGGTGTCAATGAGTCTGGAACCCAATTCTTTAAGAAAACGTGTGGTATTTTTTCTCCATGATCCCAAGGTCTCTGATCCCACTGGGACAAATTGATACTGTTGGCTTATGTCCCTGTACTTGCTGATCTTGTACTCAACTCCCTGTGGTCAGCAGCTCCTCCCTGTCGCCCCACACTGTGATGGATATAGGTGTCAGCCAGTGTGGATACACAGGTATAGTCCCATGCTAAGAGCTTGCCATTCTTCCAAGGACAGATGGTGATCCCGCCGGGGCGGTTTGCTGGATTATGGGTATTGTTGGCTGCTAGTGATCGGGGCTCCCTCTCGGCTGGGCATCCAGCTGTAACAAAGGTTCTCTATTTGGTGTCGTTGACCTCATTGTGTCTTGCATGCCAGCCGTTGATTTCGGAACAGTTAAGACCATGTAGACCGTATTGGTCTGCTTGCGCTTCGCCGCAAATACACGTATATTCTTGTGTGTGTGTATATATATATATATACATATATATATATATATATATATATATATATATATATATATATATATATACATATACATATATATATATATATATATATATATATATATATATACATATACATATATATATATATATATATAAATATATATATATATATTTATATATATATATATATATATATATATATATATATATATATATATATATGCAATAAAATCACAGTAAACAGGTGATTTCAGAATATGCAAAACAACCGCTCTGAAAGAATAGATAAAAAAAAAGTGCTTTCGTGACTACTCACATGTATGTATATATATATATATATATATATATATATATATATATATATATATATATATATATATATATATATATATATATATATATATATATATATATATATATATATATGTATATATATATATATATATATATATATATATATATATATATATATATACATATATATATATATATATATATATATATATATATATATATATATATATATATATACATATGTATATATATATATATATATATATATATATATATATATATATATATATATATATATATATATATACATATATATATATATATATATATATATATATATATATATATATATATATATATATATATATATATATATATATATATATATATATATATATATATATAGTTACGTGTGTATCACCGATTATAGGGTGAAAATCTCATCCAGCTCCTCAGAGCTGGGGCGTGTGCCCAAAATATAGTAGGCATTACCCCTTTGAACAGCCGCACTGAGCCGCTGGAACAGAAACCTAGCTGCTCTGGGATCCCTAGTTACCCTGATGAGTCTTTTTCCCAGCTCCTTAAGGAATTTAGATGCATTCTTTCCCCATAAGCCAAGGGTCTCTTAGCCTATGGGAACAAACATATAATGATGGGCAAGTTCTCCATATTTTCTAGGCTTTTGGGACTCCCTGAAGCTGGCAGCTGCCCCTCCTTCCTCCCTGGTGTACTGGAGATAGGTATCAGCCAAGGTAGATGCACATGTATAGTCCCACACCACCTGCTTCCCATCTGTCCAGGCTTGAAGGGTGATACCATCTGGACGCTTCTGGCTGCCATCAGATCTGTATAGCTGGGGTGGCTCCCTTACTGCTGGGCATCCGGCTGTTGTGAGGCTCCTCTTGATAATGTTATTAACCTCCTCATGTCTTGCAATCTTTCCCTCGGACTTACGGCACACTAGACAGTGGTACCCGAATCGGTCTGCTGCTTTACTGCCACAAATACACCTGTGTTCGGCGAGAATAGGGGCGGCAAGTCGATGGGTAACACCGATGCGGATGGTCTGTGGGTCGAGGCGTGTGCCAAGGCTGGAGTTGGAAACAGCCAACAGAAAATCCCCTGCATGAGGTGCTCTCACTGCCAGGAGGCGGGCTCTATCCTTCCCTGACACACTCTGAAGCATTGTTGAGGCTATATATATATATATATATATATATATATATATATATATATATATATATATATATATATATATATATATATAGTGTTTGTGTATATTTCGCATGCTCTCGCGAATTCCTTGCATATATATATATATATATATATATATATATATATGTATATATATATATATATATATATATATATATATATATATATATATATATATATATATATATATATATATATATATATATATGTATATATATACTTCTACATATTAAGGGATAAGTATCCGTGATATTAGTAGAGGTAAGGTGCAGCTTAAGTGTTCCATGTACAGTGGATTAGCCATGAAGAAAATACACAAACACACATACACACACACACACACACACACACACACACACACACACACACACACACACATACACACACACACACACACACACACACACTAGTTATAACCCAGTAAGGGATGTATGAGTGGCGGCCATCCGACATGTTTGTACCTATATTTAGCTTCCCTCGACCTAGTAGCCAGATGACGTCAGCACGTACCAGGAGTGCTGACTGCTACGTGTAAGGAGTGCTGACTACTATGTGCCAGGAGTGCTGACTGCTACGTGTAAGGAGTGCTGACTACTACGTGCCAGGAATGCTGGCTACTACGTCCCAGGAGTGCTGACTGCTACGTGTAAGGAGTGCTGACTACTACGTGCCAAAAGTTCTGACTGTCACGTGCCAGGAGTACTGACTATTTTATGTCAAAAGTGTTGCCTGTTGCCTGCCACAAGTGTTGGCTGCTGCCTTCCACAAGTGTTGGCTGCTGCCTGCCACAAGTGTTGGCTGCTGCCTGCCACAAGTATTGGCTGCTGCCTGCCACAAGTGTTGGTTGCTGCCTGCCACAAGTGTTGGTTGCTGCCTGTCACAAGTGTTGGCTGCTGCCTGCCACAAGTGTTGGCTGCTGCCTGCCACAAGTATTGGCTACTGCCTGCCACAAGTGTTGGCTGCTGCCTGCCACAAGTATTGGCTGCTGCCTGCCACAAGTGTTGGTTGCTGCCTGCCACAAGTGTTGGCTGCTGCCTGCCACACGTGTTGGCTGCTGCCTGCCACAAGTGTTGGCTGCTGCCTGCCACAAGTGTTGGCTGCTGCCTGCCACAAGTGTTGGTTGCTGCCTGCCACAGGTGTTGCCTGTTGTCTGCCACAAGTATTCGCTGCTGCCTGCCACAAGTATTGGCTACTGCCTGCCACAAGTGTTGGCTGCTGCCTGCCACAAGTGTTGGCTGCTGCCTCCCACAAGTATTGGCTACTGCCTACCACAAGTGTTGGCTGCTGCCTGCCACTAGTATTGGCTGCTGCCTGCCACAAGTGTTGGTTGCTGCCTCCCACAAGTGTTGGCTGCTGCCTGCCAGAAGTGTTGGCTGCTGCCTGCCAGAAGTGTTGGCTGCTGCCTGCCACAAGTGTTGGCTGCTGCCTGCCAGAAGTGTTGGCTGCTGCCTGCCACAAGTATTGGCTACTGCCTGCCACAAGTGTTGGCTGCTGCCTACCACAAGTGTTGGCTGCTGCTTCCCACAAGTATTGGCTACTGCCTACCACAAGTGTTGGCTGCTGCCTGCCACTAGTATTGGCTGCTGCCTGCCACAAGTGTTGGTTGCTGCCTCCCACAAGTGTTGACTGCTGCCTGCCACAAGTGTTGGCTGCTGCCTGCCACAAGTGTTGGCTGCTGCCTGCCAGAAGTGTTGGCTGCTGCCTGCCAGAAGTGTTGGCTGCTGCCTGCCAGAAGTGTTGGCTGCTGCCTGCCACAAGTGTTGGCTGCTGCCTGCCACAAGTGTTGGCTACTACCTGCCACAAGTGTTGACTGCTGCCTGCCACAAGTGTTGACTGCTGCCTGCCACAAGTGTTGGTTGCTGCCTGCCACAAGTGTTGACTGCTGCCTGCCACAAATATTGGCTGCTGCCTGCCACAAGTGTTGGCTGCTGCCTGCCACAAGTGTTGGCTGCTGCCTGCCACAAGTGTTGGCTGCTGCCTGCCACAAGTGTTGGCTGCTGCCTGCCACAAGTGTTGGCTACTGCCTGCCACAAGTGTTGGCTGCTGCCTGCCACAAGTGTTGGCTGCTGCCTGCCACAAGTGTTGACTGCTGCCTGCCACAAGTGTTGGCTGCTGCCTGCCACAAGTGTTGGCTGCTGCCTGCCACAAGTGTTGGCTGCTGCCTGCCACATGTGTTGGCTGCTGCCTGCCACAAGTGTTGGCTACTGCCTGCCACAAGTGTTGGCTGCTGCCTGCCACAAGTGTTGACTGCTGCCTGCCACAAGTGTTGGCTGCTGCCTGCCACAAGTGTTGGCTACTGCCTGCCACAAGTGTTGGCTGCTGCCTGCCACAAGTGTTGGCTGCTGCCTGCCACAAGTGTTGACTGCTGCCTGCCACAAGTGTTGGCTGCTGCCTGCCACAAGTGTTGGCTGCTGCCTGCCACAAGTGTTGACTGCTGCCTGCCACAAGTGTTCACTGCTGCCTGCCACAAGTGTTGGCTACTGCCTGCCACAAGTGTTGGCTGCTGCCTGCCACAAGTGTTGGCTGCTGCCTGCCACAAGTGTTGGCTGCTGCCTGCCACAAGTCTGCTTCGTAGTTGCAGTACCAAAAGATCAGACTGTTAAGTGCTAGGAATGTTAACTATTGCTAGGAATGCTGGCTGTTGCTAGGAATGTTGACTTTTGTTAAGAATGCTGAGTGTTGTTAAGAATGCTGACTGTTTTAAGGAATGCTAACTTTCGTTAAGAATGCTGAGTGTTGCTAAGAATGCTGACTGTTGCTAGGAATGCTAACTTATGTTATGAATGTTGAGTGTTGTTAGGAATGCTGAGTGTTGTTATTAATGCTGACTGTTGCTAGGAATGGTAACTTTTGTTAAGAATGCTGAGTGCTGTTAAGAATGCTGAGTATTGTTAGGAATGCTGACTGTTGCTAGGAATGGTAACTTTTGTTAAGAATGCTGAGTGCTGTTAAGAATGCTGAGTATTGTTAGGAATGCTGACTGTTGCTAGGAATGGTAACTTTTGTTAAGAATGCTGAGTGCTGTTAAGAATGCTGAGTATTGTTAGGAATGCTGACTGTTGCTAGGAATGGTAACTTTTGTTAATTTTAAGAATGCTGACTGTTGTTAGGAATGCTGAGTGTTGTGGAATGCTGAGTGTTGTTAGGAATGCTGACTGTTAAGCAATAGGAGCTAAATATCCGCTAACAACTTTTAGACTTATGAACCTATAAACTCACCTTATAAACTTTAGACTTATAAACATATAAACGAATAAACTAAACTTATAAATTTATAGACTTACAAACTTATAAACTTATAAAGTTATAGACTTATAAACCTATAAACTTATAGACTAATAAACTTAAAAACTTATAAACTTTTAAACTTATGAACTCATAGACTTGTAAATTTATTAACTTATAAACTTATAGATTAATAAACTTATAGACTTATAAACTTATAGAGATTAATAAACTTATAAACTCATAAACTAATAAATTTATAAACTTATAGACTTATAAATATATAAACTTATAACTTATAAACTTATAAAGTTATAAACTTATAAACTTATAGACTAATAAACTAAAAAACTTATAAGCTTAGGGACATTAAACTTATAAAATTATAGACTAATAAACTTATAAACTTAAAAACTTATAAACTTATAAACATATAAACTTATAAACTTATAACTTATAAACTTATTAGCTTATAAACTTATAGACTTTAAGCATACAAACTTATAAACCTGTAGACTAATAAATTGATAAACTTATAAACTTATAAAGTTATAGACTTATAGACTTATAAATTTATAGACTTATAAACTTATGAACTTATAAACTTATAAACTTATAGACTTATAAATTTATAGACTTATAAACTTATAACCTTATAGACTTATAAACATATAAACTTATATACTTAGAAACTTAGAAACTTATAAATTTATAAATTTTTAGACTTATAAATTTATAAACTAATGAACTTATAGACTAATAAACTTAAAAACTTATAAATTTATAAATTTATATGCTTACAAACTTATAAACTTTAAACTAATCTAATAAATTTATAAACTTATAAACTTATAAATTTATAAACTTATAAACATATAGACTTATAGACTAATAAACTTATACACTTAAAACTTATAAACTTATAAACATATAAACTTGTAGGCTAATTAACTTATAGTCTTATACACCTATAAAGTTTAAAAATTATAGACTTATAAACTTATAAACAGATAAACGTATAAACGTATAAACTTATGAACTTTTAAACTTATAAACTCATAGACTAATAAACTTATAAACTTATAAACTTATAAACTTATAAACTTATAGACTAATAAACATATAAACTTATAGACTTATAAACTAATAAATTTATAAACATATGAACTTATAGAGTAATAAACTTATAAACTTATAGACTAATAAATTTATAAACTTATAAACTTATATACTAATAAACTTACAAACTTATAAACTTATAGACTTATAAACTTAAAACTTATGAACTTATTAACTTACAGATTAATAAACTTTTAAACTTATAAAATTATAAACTTATAAACTTATAGATTTACAAACTTATAAACGTTTAAACTTATAAACTTATAGACTCATAACCTTATAAACTTTTAGACTTACAAACTTATAAAATTATATACTTATAAACTTATAGACTATTAAACTTATAAACTTATAAACTTACAGACTTATAAACTTACACTTATAAACTTATATACCTAAATGTTAATAAACTTATAAACTTATAAACTTATAGATTAATAAGCTTATAAATTTATTGACAGTAAACTTATAAACCAATTAACTTATAGACTAATAAACTTATAAACTAATAAACTTATAAATTTATAAACTTACAAACTTATAAATTTATAGACTTAAAAACTTATAAACTTATTAACTTATAGATTAATAAACTTTTAAACTTATAAAGTTATAAACTTATAAACTTATCGACATAAACTTACAAACTTATAAACTTATAGACTTATAAACTTATGAACTTATAAACTTATAGACACATAAACTTATAAAGTTATAGACTTATAAACTTATAAACTTATAGACACATAATCTTATAAACTTTTAGACTTATAAACTTATAGACTAATAAACTTATTAACTTATAAACTTATAAATTCATAAACTTACAAACTTATAAACTTATAAACTTATAAACTTGTAAACTTGTAAACTTATAAACTTATAGACTTATAAAGTTACAAACCTAAATGTTAATAAACTTATAAACTTATAGATTAATAAGCTTATAAACTTATTGACAGTAAACTTATAAACCTATAAACTTATAGACTAATAAACTTATAAACTTTTAAACTTATAGACTTATAAACTTATAGACTTATAGACTTATAGACTTATAAACTTAAAACTTATAAACTTATATACATATAGATTTATAAACTTATAAACTTATAGACTAATAAACTTATAAACTTATAAACTTATAGACAATGTTGACATAATGAGTAACAAGAAAATTGATAGGCCTAGCCTAGATTACATTCCATACAGTGTTTTTATTTGTGAAGCCTATGAACAACACCTACAAGTAAGGAACATCAGTTTGTGAGTAATAAAACTTAAGGTAATAAAACAGGCTGTTAGAAAACGAGATAATTATGCTAACATAATTCCCACATCAGACCTTTTCGAGATCCGACCGGTCGGCCGGAACGGAACTCGGACGTAAATCGGGGAGGATTTGTACCAGGCTCTAGTTGTTGTGGGCAGGCTTGGTTGTTGGGGGGCACAGGCTGGTTTTGTTGGGGGTTGGTGGCGGCTGGGGTTGTTGGTGGCAGGCGGGTTGGCTTGGTGGCAGGCGGTGTTGGGTGGGCAGGCTTTGGGTTTTTGGGGGGTGGTTTTGGGGGGCCCCCTTTTTGGGTGGCAGGCGGCGGGGTTTTAAAGTGGGGGGCCCGGGGTTGTTGGGGGGGCCCCCGTTGTTGGGGGGCGGCGGGGGTTTTTTGGGGGCCCAGGAAAGCGGTTTGGGGCAGGCGGGTTTGTTGGGCAAGGGGCTGGGGGGAAGGCAGGCTGGTTGTTGTGGGAGGCTTGGGTTTGAAGGCAGGCGGGTTGTTGGGGGCTGGGGGTTGTTGGTGGGCGGTTGGGGGTTTTTTACGGGTTTTTGGGTGGGGGGTTGGGGGGGTTGTTGGGGGGCTGGCTGGTTTTTGGGGGGCAGGTGGCTGGTGTTGGGGGGCAGGCGGCGGGTTGGGGGGGCAGGCTGGCGGGTTGTTGGGGCAGGCTGGCTGGTTGTTGGTGGGGGCTGGTGGTTGTTGGTGGGCGGCTTTTTGTTGTGGGAGGCGGGTGTGTTGGTGGGCAGGCTGGCTGTTGTTGGTGGGCAGGCGGTTTGGTTGTGGTGGGGGGCTTTGGTTGGGGCAGGCGGCTGGTTGTTGGGGGGACTGGGGGTTGGGGGCGGCTGGTTGGGGTGGCAGGAGGCGGTTCGGGGGGCAGGCTGGTTTTTGGCCGGCGGCTGGTTGTTAGGGGCTTTGTTGGTGGGAGGCTTTGTTGGTAAAGGCCCGGCGTTTTTTGGGGCGTCTGGTTTTGGGGGACAGGCAGTGGGTTGGGGGGCAGGCTGGTTGTTGGCGGGCGGGGTTTTTGGGGGAAAGGCGGGTGGTTATTGGGAAGGCGTGGTTGTCGGGGAAGGCTGTGGGGTTTGCGGGCTGGTTGTGGTGGGGCGGTTGGTTGGGGGCGCGGTTTTTTTGGGGGCTGGTGTTGTGGCGGTGGCTGGTTGTTGTGGTTTGGTTTTTGGGGCGTTTCTTTGTTGTGCGGCTGGGGGTTTGTTGGTGGCGGCTGGCGGGAATGTTGGCGGCTGGCTGGTTGTGGGGGGGGGCTGGTTGTTGGGGGAGGGTGGCGGTTGGGTGGGCGGCTGGTTGTTGGGGGCGGCTGGCGGGGTTTTTTGGGGGCTGGCTGGTTGTTGGGCGGCTGGCTGGTTGTTGGTGGGGAGGCTGGCGGGGTTGGGCTGGCTGGTTGGGGTTTGCTGTTGGGGCGGTGGCGGGTTGTGGGGCGGGCCCTTTGGTTGTTGGTGGGCGGCTTTGTTTGGCAGGCGGGTTGTTTTGCAAGGGAAAAGCTGGTTGTTGGTGTTTTTGGGGTGAAGTTGTTGGGGAGGGGTTTTGGTTTTTGGGGCAGGCAGGCGGGTTGTGGTAAGGTGGCTGTTTTTTGGGGGAGGCTGGCTGGTTTTGGGGGCAGGCTGGTTTTTGGTGGGCAGGTGGTTTGGGTTGGGGGGGGTGGCTGGTTTTTGGGGCAGGCGGGTTTGTTTTTGGGTGGGCTGGCGGTTGTGGCAGGCTGGCTGGGTTTTTGGGTGGGCAGGCGGGTGTTTTGCGGCAGGCTGGTTGTTGGTGCAGGTGGCTGGTTTTTGGGGGCAGGCGGTTGTGGGGCGGTTGGTTGTTGGGGGCAGGCTGGTTGGGGTGGCGGCGGGGTTGGGGGGGAAAGGCAGGCGGGTTGGGCAGTTTTGTTTTGGGGGAAGGGGTGGTTGTCGGGGGGGGCAGGCGGGTTGTTTTTGGCAGGCAGGTGGTTGTGGTGGAAGGCGGTTGGGGGGTTTCAGGAAGCCGGGGGAAAGTCTGTTGGTGGAAGGAGGTTGGGGGGTTGGGGCCTGGTTGTTGGGACGGCTGGTTTTTGGGTGGAGGCTTTGGTTGTTGGGGGGGTTTTGGGGTTGGTAGGCGGCTGGGGTTGGGAGGCTGGCTGGTTTTGGTGGGAGGCTGGCTGGTTGTTGGGGGTGGTTTTTTGGGTGGGTAGGCTGGCTGGTTTTTGGGTGGCTGGCTGGTTGTGAGCATTATGGGGGGAAAAAGGTGATTTAATTAGAGGAGAATTGCAAAAGGGAAACCAGAATAATTGTTCAAATTGAAGTACATTATTGAAATAAAAAAATGACGAAAATGCAGGAAAGAGAAGGTTTTGGGTCCCAAACGTTTCACTCTGTAGACGAAAAAGTCCCGTAGAGGATGTGCTGTCATATTGGTCGTCTATTCCCCGTCTTTTCTTCGGGGGTTTTATTAACTACACGTCCGGGGAGCAAAAAAAGGACTTTGGGACTTTGATGAATGTTGGGTTATAACCCCCAAGATGAATAGAAGGGGAAATAGAAGATAGTGTCGTGGAATAAAATTAAAAGGGGGAAAAAGAGAGAGAGAGAGAGAGAGAGAGAGAGGGGAGAGAGAGGGGAAGAGAGAGAGAGAGAGAAAAAGGGGGGGGGGGGGTCGGGGAAAAGTTTAATGAAAACGGGGAAAGGTTTTTTTTTTCCATGGCTGCCGGGGGGAATTTCAGGGTTTCGCCCCCTTTCACCCCCGTTTTGTATTGGTGAAGCGCCACATCACCGGGGTTTGCTTCGCGGGAAGACCACCCCCCTTCATCACCTCCCTCATGACCCAATCTGTGTTTACCCCCCCCACCCCCCACCCCTGGTTTACTGTCTCACGACCCACTACCTTTTTTACGGGTCCCATGCCCCATATTTAGTGATTACGATCCATTCCGGATGATTTTGTGTCATACCCGGGCATCTAGGGAAATCATGACTAGGTGTTGACTTTGCTTCAGACTCACTAACTGTGTTGGCCTTGGGTCATGAACCATACTTGTGTTGATCCGTATCATAACCTAATACTTGTGATGACCCATTGTGATATCCATTGCCAATGACTTGAAAAGTAGATTACAGTAAGATTGATTAATTATTTTTGTTAATAAAAAATATAGGATTTACATGTTTGTATGGTATTATCATTTTAATATACAAGTGTTGCAAGTTTTTTTGGGGTTTTTTAATTTATAATTTTTTATTTTAGAGGTAGGATTTGAAAATCATATTATTGGAAAAGGTGAAATCCGAGCGATGGAAAAAAATTTACATAAATGCGATATAATGCGAATCTTTATTGAGAATGTTTTTCCCAAATGAGCTTTTTCCAGTAACAAAGGAAACTGTGCTTTAAGTTCACTTTGGGGGAAATGTGCAAAAAAATTACATTATTCTGCATCCAGTCTCAAAATCATGTCGTTTTGTTTAATAATGTTGTGGAAATAAAAAATTGCTTGAAAATTTTTGGGCCCGAAAAACTTAATTATAAAATTTTGGGGTTTTAAAAAATTGGATGGGAAGTGTAAAGGGAAAAATAAATATTGTAGAAAGGCCCCTACCCTTTACAACCCCATTTCCCCTCCTCCCCCCCAACCCTTTTCCCACATTCACCCTTACCCATCCTTTTCCTCCCATCTTACCAAAGCTCTGTCAGAACCTCAAACCCCTTTTATTGTTTATATTTTTAATATTTTTTTTGTTTAAAGGAGGAATATATAGGAGTTTCCCTAAATGTTCGTCGTGGACTGAATAAACTTGAGATTAAAAAGCGTAGGGCGGGAGAAGATTTAGATTTCGAAAAACGAGAAAAAATTTTTGAAGGCAGGATAACATTTTGAAGCTGATAAATAAAAAAAAGTTCAATACCGTGACTGGAAAAATAACAAATAATCCAACCGAGGATCTGAACCCATGCCCTTTTGGGCCCGCCTTGTGGTGAGGAAAATCACATGACGCCAGCCCACAAGACCAAAAACCCAAAAAACCCAAGTTTTGGGAAATATAGATGATTACGACGACGCGCCTAAGCCCTCTCCATCTGAGGATTATTTTTTATTGCTGAAGCCCCCCCGGCTCAGCGCTCTGTATAATATCGTAATTGTGCTTGAAAAAACACAGGGTTTTTTCAGGATCAAACTGAGGTTTTATAAACAAACGTGATCTTAAAGGCCTTGAATGCAATAAAATACTGTACATAGACTTTAGAATCACACTTTATACGAAGACTTTCACCTTTTCCAGAATATACTTGGTTAATAAAACCTTCAGAGCCACTCTGGGGGGTTGAAAAACAAAAACAGGGTTTTCGGACTACATAAATATTAATAAACGTCAACTTGATCTTCGGGATCAATGTTTGCTTAACAAACCAGGGTTTCATAATCCCACTGTTTCATTGATAAACCACACATGGTCTTCGGATCACACGTGAGTTTAATTGTCAAGTTTAAATATATAAGCCCCCTTCCACTTTTTTTTCTACCCCAAGATCATTTATTTAAAATCCCGTAATCGGTTTCTGAGCGCTTCTTGTGTCACTATACATCACATGACGTTAACTAAAACCAACCGAAAAACTAAACTTAATTTGCTATTTTAAGTTTGACAAAAAAACATACAAATGCTTAAACAAAATTGGTAAAGATTCAAAAAAAAAAGAGGAGTTTTAATCTGTATAACGTTTAATCTAACACTATTTTTTCGGGGAAAAAAAGCCTTTTTTGTGACATTTTTTACCAACACCGGAATTTCCGTTGTTTTTCCAGGGAAAACTAAAAAAAAAAGATGAAAAAAAAGGGGCCGTGACAAAAACACGGTTCCTCGGGGACTCGTGGGGAGGGGTTTTGGGAAAAAGGATAGTCCATTACCCCTTTATCGTTTTTTTTGCTGAAAGATTACGAATGAAAAAAAATGTATTTTTTTAACCAGAAACAACTTTCCTAAGTCTGAAAATATATATATATATATATATATATATATATATATATATATATATATATATATATATATATATATATATATATATATATATATTATAAATTTTAGTGTAATAGTAGTTTGGATTGAATTTTTGACACTTAATTTTAAATTTTTGTACAAAGAGATTAATAATGTGGTATAAACAAAGGAGGTGATGGACAATGTGATTTAAGAGTGAAAAGGGATATAACAGTACACAATTTAACACAAAGCAAGATCAGCCCCAAACTTTTATCCAGCGCAAATGGAAGGAATAGGAATTTTCCCCTGATTCCTTCTGATGCTGATGAAATTTGAATGACGTCGGGGACAGTTGGCCTGGAGGGGGGTACCCGCCTCACTTAATGAACGATGATCACAAAACCTACAAATACTTTGGCTGAAGCCCGATCGGGTTTAGCAGTGTTTATTTAAAATATGAGGAATTTGGTTATTTGCATCAGAAAATGTTTGTCCAAGGGGTTTTATAATCCCCTTTAGAGGGGGAAAAGTTTCCCTTTCGTTTTAGTGTTCCCTTTTTCAGAGGAAAAAAGGGGGGAATGGATTTGAGCTTTGGCCTTTATTTAGGTTTTTGGTACAACCTTTCAGTAAACCCTAATTACCTTCCATGCCCCGGGGCTACATTTATATGACCCCGGGGATTAGAATAATAAAATAGCAGTGGTGTCGGGCCAAACAGAGAAGTTTACCACATTTTGACTTTGGATATGAGTTATTCGCTTTTCCACCAGCTTGAGGAAAGGGGGGGGCCCAAATAGAGACTTTTAGACCAACTATTGCGGCTTGGGCCCCAACATATATACATCACAAAAGAATATTTGGCAGCCCCAGCAGGAATCTGTTGGGGCCCCGGGGTACTAATAATACCCAGATTGCATGATAGCCATTTCTGACTAATTTAAATTTTTTCAGGAATAGATGAAATAAAGTGCTGCCCGTGCGTGGGGTGCGTGCGTGCGTGCGTGGTGGGGTTGTGGTGATGCGTGGGGTGTAGTGCATGCCGGGGGTTGGTGTCTACAGAAACATTTCTTCCAAAAATAAACTTTTAGTCTGTATAATACTAAGACTGTTTTAAATTTTATTTTAAAGAATGTCATAAATTACTCTGTTTTCTTTTTGCATTAAAATTTTATCATGGGTAGTTTATTTTTAAAAGTATTAAAATCAGGTCTAAGTTGAATATACATTTTTTTTACAAATTTCAGATTTTAATTTTTTCTTGAATTTTAAATGTTTATAAATTGAACTTTTTTTTCTTTTTATTTTAGGTTCTAAATATCGATTATTTCTGAATTTTAAATGTTTTTAAAATTTTGCGTTATTCTTTTTTGAATTTTTTGATTTGAATTATGTTCCACCCGGGAACCCTTTAACAAAAGAAACTGATGTCTAATAAAGATGGTATTTGTCCAGCCTTGGTCCTTTATATTGAAAAACGTTTCCACTGCCCCCCGACTGGCTGGCGTCCCCCGCTACCAACTTAAAAAAACTTCTCCTCATTCCGTCTGTTGCTACTTTGAAAGGCCCCTTGACGACGCATGAGGGCGGATTTGTTTTTTATTTCGGGGCTTGTTCTGCATTGAAGATACGTTTGTTTAAATTTTATCCCAATGCAAAATAGAACAATTTTACAGCATAAAACAAATTGGACTGGCCAGACTCTGTGCCCCAAAACTTACATCTGGGGTTTTGGCCCCAATTTTTAGCTTAAGTAGTGTGAAGGTGTAGGCGTTTAGAACCAACTAGTTTCCCCCGGGGGGTGGGTTGAGCCGGGTCACAAAAAGTGATGTTGTTTTTTTTTACACCCACTCGTTTCTGAGTGACGTTTTAAAATAAAAAATTAATTTCATTAGAGGTATGACGTATCCATGCTGAGATTTTTCTGTAGTCCCTACTTTTGGGATTATTATTTTTTTGATTGGTTGTGTAAAAGGGGGATACGCACCCTTAAAATCGTAACGAAGGTTTAAAACCCTAAAAGGCATCCCCCTCATCTTTCAAAAAAAAATTTTGATGTTGGGGGTTTTTTGTTCCAGTGAACTGAACAAACTCTTTTTTGATAAAAATATAGAACTTTCCCCAAACCCTGCATGATTCCTGGGGGTTTGGCGCCCCAAAAATAGTAAAAAAGAAGTCAGCTTCAGGGGTTTTCCCCAAAAATTAAATTTGGGAGTCTATTCTTTTGAACGATTATACTACACCAACAGAGGATTACGTTGGGAATAGAATTCCCTCTCTCGGTTATTGGTTCCAGGGATCATCGCCCCCGCGGCCCCGTCTCAGACCAGCCCTTTTAATTTTAGATAAAATAATTTTTCTGGGAATAAAAACCCGTTTGGGAAATAAATGAAAAGCAGTATGTACTGAATGTAAGAGGATGTTAATAAAATTTAGTTGTTTTTTACGTTTCTGTAATAAAAATTCAGAATGCAAAACGTTTAAAACCTTAGAATTACGGGAGCAAAGCACGCTACCCTTAAGATTATTAAATATTACAGTTCGATTTAATACCCCTTATAATAAAGACAAAGAATTTATAGAGTAATTTAAATATTGAAATAGAAGTGTAAAGGAAAAACCAGAAATAATTCCAAAGGGGCTGAAAATTGCACCCCGAGCCCCAGTTTTTTTGAGAGGTGTGGATACGTGAGACTTGAAGGGGAAAATTAGATAAGAAAGGGGGAGGAGAGGGGCCCGAAGGTGAGGAAGAGAAAGTGGAAGGAGAGAAGATAATGAAAGGGAAGTCTGTGACCTTTGGAAGGGGGGAAAAATCTTCATTTGCATAATTAAAAAAAAATTTTTCTGCTTTTTACAGGACAAAATTTTAAATCCTTCCACTTGGTTCACTTAAAACAATTATTTAAAGCATCAAAACACATTCAAAAAAACCCAAAACACCAAAAAGTACAAAAAAAGTAGGTTAGTTATTACAGAAGATAGAAAAATGAGATTTTTGATTTAACCTGAGGATGAGTTTGGGAACTCCAGTCATCCTTTTGAGCACATTAAAATGGAAGTTCCAAAAATATAAGTTGAGAATTACCTGGGGTCACCTGAGTCTACCTGAATCTACCTGAGGGTGATTGAGATTTTGACAAGCTTAAATACCAAGTCAAAGCAATAAATTACATGCATAAAAGAAAGATATGGATTCACGCCCTTCAAGCTTTCAACTCAACACACCAAATTATCACATCCATACTAGGGAAGCATTTCCAATTCTTAATAGAAAAGGGACGGAATATATTAAACTTGAAAGTTTCCAGTCTTCCAGAACACGGAAGTTAGAAAACGAGTCAGTTAAATTAAGATAAGTATCTCCTTTTAATTTCAATTTACTTAAATAGTCATGAATCCCCACAATAACCTTGGATTGTGTTACCTTGAACAATCTTATTAACTTTGTCTATTAGCAGCTAGCGCACCTCAGTGTGTAGCTGAAGCATTGTGAGAAATCTCTTCACTTTGACATAATTTGATGTGTAGGGAATCCATACTTTGTTTTATATTATGAACTAAGGAGCAACATTAACTGTATCAGGAAGAGGAAAGTGTCGCAAAACGTGCAAGGTTCTATAAGCAGCTTTTTGTTTATTAATATGATATTATGGATGACTGGGGATGTACACACTTGAGAGAGTCCTAATTGCCTTGTATTGGATGTGTAAGCAAGGAAAGCATGCAAATCATAAGCAAGTTGGCAAAGTGAGAAGAAATGTTAGATATGTGTTGTGAAAATTTATGTTTTTGACGATGTATCGGGAGAATTGTCTTCAGTATTTTTAGCATGAATAAAACTGTTAAAAATGTTGTGTTAGACCAGATTCAAATAAGACCACGACTTTGAAGCTTAAATACTTAGTTTTGATACATGACAGATGCTGAAAAACATACTACGGGTGAGGTTAGAACCGCGACCAGAGAGTCACGAAACTCCAGACCGACGCGTTAACCACGGGTTCTAACCCCACCCGTGGTATGGCTTGTTTGCAATCAAAATAGCTACGATTTCGTGAGTCAGGACAGATACTGGCACAGACGCACGCAAACACATACACACACACACACACACACACACACACACACACACACACACACACACACATGCACACACACACACACACACACACACACAATAATAATACACACACACAATTCACTACTATTGAGCACACATTCCCTTCTCTTTCCTCTCTCTCTTCCACATGTTTCACTACCTTACACATCACAGGTATTGGTAAAATTGAGAAACGTGAGAAGAATGTGGAAAAAAATGTGTGTCATACACTCTGGCTTACTCTCAAAAGGCCCAAGATGGTCATTGACCTGTTGAAGAGAATAAATGCTTGAGAGAGAGGGAGTGAGACAGAGAGTTAGGGGAGAGGAGGGGAGGGAGAAAGAAGGAAAGAACTAAAAAGGAATGACGAAAGAAAATGACATAAAAATCCCCATCTTTCAGTTTAGAAGCCAACAAATACAGAATGGGACCAAGAGAAATCTCTTCATTATCATGCCCGAAATCTGTGTCGATACATACACACACATGTACACACACACACACACACACATGCACACACACACACACCACACACACACACACACACACACACACACACACACACACACACACACACACACACATGCACACATCACACACACACACATACACACAGAGTTGGAATGGGAAAAGCCTGACTATAAAAGAGGGAACTACATAGGGTTGAAGAACTTCCTGGGAGGTCCAGTGGGACAGAGAACTGGCAGGAAAGCCAGTAAATGAAATGATGGAATATGTAACAACAAAATGCAAGGAGGCAGTGGAAAGGTTTATTCCCAAGGGCAACAGTAACAACGGGAATACCAGAACGAGCCCCCTGGTTTACCTGACGGTGTAAGGAGGCAAAAACAAAGTGCAATAGAGAATGGAAAAAGTACAGAAGGCAGAGAACACACGAAAATAGGGAGATCAGTCGCAGAGCCAGGAATGACTATGCACAGGTAAGGAGGGAGACCCAGCGACAGTATGAAAATGACATAGCATCGAGAATCAAGACTGACCCGAAACTGTTGTATAGCCACATCAGGAGGAAGACAACAGTACAAAGACCAGGTGATCAGATTAAGGACAGAAGGTGGAGAACTCACAAGAAATGATCAGGAGGTATGTGAGGAGCTGAACAGAGATTTAAGGAAGTTTTACAGTAGAGACAGGAAGGGCTGTGGGAAGACAGCACAGAAGGGAACATCAAGAGGGAATATACAAACAAGTGTTGGATGACATACGAACAACTGAGGAGGAGGTGAAGAAGCTCTTAAGTGACCTTGACACCTCAAAGGCGATGGGACCGACAACATCTCCCCATGGGTCCTTAGAGAAGGAGCAGAGATGCTGTGCAGTGTCCTCTAACCACAATCTTCAACATATCCCTTGAAACTGGGCAACTACCTGAGAAATGGAAGACAGCTAATGTAGTCCATATTTAAGAAAGGAAATAGAAACGAGGCACTAAACTACAGACCTGTGTCTCTGAGCATGTATTGTTGCAAAGTCATGGAGAAGATTATCAGGAGGAGAGTGGTCGAACACCTGGAAAGGAACAAGATTATAAATGAAAACCAGCATGGTACATGGAAGGCAATCCTGTATCACAAACCTCCTGGAGTTTTATGACAAGGTAACAGAAGTAAGACACGAGAGAGAGGGTGGGTAGATTGCGTTTTCCTAGACTGCAGAAGGCCTTTGACACAGTTCCCCACAAGAGATTAGTGCAGAAGCTGGAGGATCAGGCGCATGTAAAAGGGAGGGAACTGCAATGGATAGGGAATACCTGACAGGGAGGCAGCAATGAGTCATGGTATGAAGAGGTATCACAGTGGGCGCTGTTACGAGCGGGGTCCACAGGGTCCAGTTCTAGGACCAGTGCTATTTTTGATGTATGTGAACGACATGATGGAAGGAATAGACTCTGAAGTGTCCCTGTTCGCATATGATGTGAAGTTGATGAGAAGAATTAAATCGGACGAGGATGAGGCAGGACTGCAAAGTGACCTGGACAGGCTGGACATGTGGTCCAGTAACTGGCTTCTCGAATTCAATCCAGCCAAATGCAAAGTCATGAAGATTGGGGAGGGCAAAGAAGACCGCAGACAGAGTAGAGGCTAGGTGAACAAAGACTACAGACCTCACTCAGGAAAAGACCTTGGGGTGACCATAACACGGAGCACATCACCGGAGGCACACATCAACCAAATAACTGCTGCAGCATACGGGCGCCTGGCAAACCTGAGAATAGCGTCCGATACCTTAATAAGGAATCGTTCAAGACACTGTACACTGTGTATGTTAGGCCCATACTGAGTATGCAGCACCAGTCTGGAACCCACACCTGGTCAAGCACGTCAAGAAGTTAGAGAAAGTACAAAGGTTTGCAAATAAGGCTAGTCCCAGAGCTCAAGGGAATGTCGTACGAGGAAAGGTTAAGGGAAATCGGACTGACGACACTGGAGGACAGAAGGGTCAGGGGAGACATGATATCGACATACAAGATACTGCGGGGAATAGACAAGGTGGACAGAGATAGGATGTTCCAGAGAGGGGACACAGGGACAAGGGGTCACAACTGGAAACTGAAGACTCAGACGAGTCACAGGGACGTTAGGAAGTATTTCTTCAGTCATAGAGTTGTCAGGAAGTGGAATAGCCTAGCAAGTGAAGTAGTGGAGGCAGGAACCATACATAGTTTTAAGAAGAGGTATGACAAAGCTCAGGAAGCAGAGAGAGAGAGGACCCAGTAGCGATCAGTGAAGAGGAGGGGCCAGGAGCTGACTCTCGACCCCTGCAACCACAATTAGGTGAGTACAATTAGGTGAGTACACACATACACACACACACATACACACACATACACACACACATGCACACACACACACACACACACACACACACACACACACACACACACACACACACACACACACACACACACACACACACACACACGCACAAACACACACACACATACACTCACAGAAACACACACACACACATTTGGAAGCCGAAGACTCAGACGAGTCACAGGGATGTTAGGAAGTACTTCTTCAGTAATAGAGTCGTCAGGAAGTGTAATAGCCTAGCAAATGATGTAGTGGAGGCAGGAATCATACATAGCTTTAAGACGAGGTATGACAAAGCTCAGAAAGCAAAGAGAGAGGACCTAGTAGCGTTCAGTGAAGATGGGGCCAGGAGCTGAGTCTCGACCCCTGCAACCACAATTAGTGAGGTGAGTACACACACACACACACACACACACACACACACACACACACACACACACACACACACACACACACACACATACACACATACACATCCAATTGACACCTCAGTGTGACTAGATAACAGAACAGAGACGGAATGTTTCAGAGATGGGACACAGCAACAAGGGGTCACAGTTGAAAGTTGAAGACTCAGATGAATCACAGGGATGTTAGGAAGTATTTCTTCAGTCACAGAGTTGTCAGGAAGTGGAAAAGTCTGGTAAGTGATGTAGTGGAGACAGGATCCATACACAGCTTTAAGAAGAGGTATGATAAAGCTCATGGAGCAGGAAGAGTGACCCAGTAGCGGCCAGTGAAGAGGCGAAGCCAGGAGCTGTGATTCGACCCCTGCAACCACAACTAGGTGAGTATAATTAGGTGAGTACATACCCACACACTAGACGAGAGAAATGTTTTTCTCTCGTGTTGCATCTCAGTGAGGAAACAAGACTTAGTTACTGAATACCGAATATATTTTCGTAATACACTGCCATAATACATTAACATTGTATGCTGCCATTATACACTGTTGTAATACACTGCCCTAATATAACTGCACACACGCGATGTCCATTAAGTGTAATTAACAAGATTGTGAAGACGATCCTTCAGTTGGGAATACTCTCACGCTGTGAAGAATTTTGATTCAAGGAATTGGAGCTGCTCAAATTTTCGTTGGATTAGTTCGATAACTTTCCATTCTCAGAGCGCTGCAAGACCCCTACGGGTTCAGCGCTTTTCCATAAATCAAATGTGAATGAGGGTTTAATTTGTCTTGAAATGGTTCATTCCGTTTTGGGACGCCTGCCAGGTGGTGAGACAGGTGGGAGAAACAGGTGAGGGACAGGTGGAGGATAGGGGTGATAGGTGAGGGGAGGGACGGATGGGGGAACAGGGAGGAATCTGTAAAATTAGCAAAAAAAGATAAAGGCAATGATGTAGAGGATATTGAAAAGTGTGGGAGAAGGAGAAGGGAAGGATAGAGAGGAGGAAGATAATGAAGAAAGGGAAGAGGGTAAAGATGCTGATTAGCATAAGAGGAGAGGGAGGAGGAAGGGAGAAGAGGAAGTTGAGGAAAATAAGAAATGGGAGGATGAGGAGAGAAAAAAGAGGAGGGGTGTAGAGAAATAAGCAGAGAGTGAAGGGCTGGAGTTGTAAAGGAGATGGAGAATGAGAGCTGAGTGAAGCAAGTTAAGGAGTTAAAGTGGTTGAGTAGTGGAGGAAGCTTAGGATATAAGGATCCTAAGTGAAGGGAGAGAGAGAGAGAGAGAGAGAGAGAGAGAGGAGAGAGAGAAGAGATAGAGTGAGAGAGAGAGAGAGAGAGAGAGAGAGAGAGAGAGAGAGAGAGAGAGAGAGAGAGAGAGAGAGAGAGAGAGAGAGGAGAGAGAGGGAGAGAGAGAGAGAGAGAGGGGAGAGAGAGAGAGAGAGAGAGAGAGAGAGAGAGAGAGAGAGAGAGAGAGAGAGAGAGAGAGAGAGAGAGAGAGAGGGGAGGGGGAGGGGAGAGAGAGAGGGGAGAGAGAGAGAGAGAGAGAAGAGAGAGATGGAGAGAGAGAGAGAGAGAGAGAGAGAGAGAGAGAGAGAGGAGGGGAGAGAGAGAGAGGAGAAAGAGAGAGAGGAGAGAGGAGGGGGAGAGAGGAGATGGAGATAGAGAGAGAGAGAGAGAGAGAGAGAGAGAGAGAGAGAGAGAGAGAGAGAGAGAGAGAGGGGAGAGATGGAGAGAGAGAGAGAGAGGGGAGAGATGGAGAGAGAGAGAGAGAGAGAGGAGAGATGGAGAGAGAGAGGGGAGAGGGAGGGGAAGAGAGGGGAGAGAGAGAGGGGAGAGAGAGAGAGAGAGAGAGAGAGAGAGAGAGAGAGGGGAGAGAGAGAGAGAGAGAGAGAGAGAGAGGGGAGAGAGAGAGGAGAGAGAGAGAAAGGAGAGGAGAGAGGAGAGAGAGGAGAGAGGGAGAGGAGAGAGAGAGATGAGAGAGAGATGAGAGAGAGGAGAGAGGAGAGAGAGAGAGAGAGAGAGAGAGGGGAGAGAGAGAGGGGAGAGAGAGAGAGAGAGAGAGGGGAGAGGGGAGAGAGAGAGAGAGGGGAGAGAGAGAGAGAGAGGGGAGAGAAAAGAGGGGAGAGAGAGAGAGAGAGAGAGAGAGAGAGAGAGAGAGAGAGAGAGAGAGAGAGAGAGAGAGAGAGGGGAGGGGAGAGAGAGAGAGAGAGAGAGAGAGAGAGGGAGAGAGAGAGAGAGAGAGAGAAAAAAAGAGAGAGAGAGAGAGAGAGAGAGAGAGAGAGAGAGGAGAGAGAGAGAAAAAGAGAGAGAGAGAGAGAGGAAAGTGAGAGTGATAACACTGTAAGGGGAGGTTAAGAGGAAAAGGTAAAGAGTATAAAAAAGGGGAGGACAAAAAACGAAGGAGACTTAATTTTTCAGTCACTGGATAAATTCATGACCAGATGGGGGTTTAAACCATGGAGAAAGGTTACCTGTAATTGTTGACAGAGGTTTTTTTGGGATCTTTGTGCTCTTGTTTGTTTTCCCCAGCGATCTTCGGTTGTTGTTCGTGTTTTTGATGGGAGAAGGCTGGGGGGCAGTGGAGATGTTATGTCTGGGGGCAATGTGTGGGTGTGAATATAATGCAGAGAATTCGTAGTTTAAGGTTGGGAGGAGGTGGGGATTACCAAAACTGTTGTCCAGAGGGGCTGGGGGGAAGGGTTGTTGAGGTGGTTCGGACATTTTAGAGAGAA
>NC_091306.1:1118347-1318347 GCF_038502225.1 Cherax quadricarinatus | reverse complement strand
ATTGGTGGGGTGAATTTTTAGGGGGGTAAAAGAAGAAAAATTGTGGGAAAACAGGAAAGAGTAAGGTTTTACCTGGGGTTTACTGGGGGAGTTTCGGGGGCAAAGGCCCCCCGGGGGCCCGGTTTGGGCCAGGGGGCCCCCCCGGGATCAGCGCCGATCAACCAGGTTTTTGTTTCTGGCCGCAAAGCAAAACGCAATGGGCCACAGCCCGGCTGATCGAAACCGACTTTAGGTGCTTTGTCCAGTGCCAGCTTGAAGACCGCCAGGGGCCCGGGTAATCCTTTGGGGTGCTGGGAGGCAGTTGGGAAAAGCCCCGGCCCCCCGACACTTTTTTGTATGGTCTCTTTAAAAAGGAGGAACCCCCTTTTTCCCTTGGGGGATGGTATCGGGCTGCCCAAACCCTTTTGCTGGGGAGTGAGTGATTTTTGTGGTTTGGGACTAGTCCTCTAGGGTTTTCCAGGGGGTATATAATCATGTATCTCTCCTTCCCGGTTCCAGGGAATACAGGTTTTAAACCCCGCCCCCCAGTAATTGAGGTGTTTTTTTCTCCGTTATGCGCGCCGGGAAAACTCAAAAATTTTTTAGGTCGGAATTTTACCTGCCTTGGGAAAAGGGGCTTTTTAGAGGCAGCAAAAATTCCAGCCTGATAGGAAAAGTTTACCTGAAGATGTCACATGGGTTTATTCCCCAGTTTTGAAGGTTCCAATATCCATCCTGTCATTTTTCTAGCAGATGCGATTAACAATGTTATGGCCTTTGAAGGTAAACCCCCTCCGACATAATCACCCGGTTTCTTTTTTGCGGTTTTTTGCTTCCTATTTTTTCCAGAATTTTTTTGTACTTGATGAAGTTTTAAATTTTCCCTCATGTTTACCATATCTGAGTAATTAAAATTTTTATCGTTGAACTTAAATTGTTTTCGCACCCCACTGAAAGTTTTGGGGAAAGGTCCGCCGAGCCTTGCAGACCTGCAATGGAAGACACCCCCCCAGAAGATTGGGGTGTCATTTTGGGAAACCTGTTGGCGGTTTTTGGGATATGAGGATGAGGAACAAGATGGGAGCTAGCACGTGCCTTGGGGAACAGATTTTAAACCGTGGCTCCCTGGACTTTACCTGTTGACCCCCTTTTGTGTTCGGGTTAGTGAGGAAAAAGATCCATCGACCGACTTTTTCCTGTTTTTCCCTTTTTAGCCCCCATTTTAGGGGCCCCATTACGCCATGGTCACACTTGTGGGGAAGGGCCCTTTGCAAAGTCTGATATTATTACATCTGCATTTTTTTTGTCTTCTAGTGCTTTTAGGCCCTTTGCCCAGTGATCCAGTATTTGGGAGACAGACGGGGAGGACCTGTTCAAAAACCCAGGGCCCTGGGTTTTTAATTTTGATGGGTTTTAATGGGTGGTGATTTTGTTTTAGACCCTTTTAAAAAGATTTTTTATGAAAAGGGAGAAAGGTATTGGTCTGTAGTTTTTTGCTGTTGCTTTTACTCCCCCCTTTGTGGAGTGGGGCTTGTCTGTTGTTTTAGTAACGGGAGGGACAAATTTGGGTGTCCATGCCCCCCCTCCATAGGAGGGAAAAAGCTCGGGATAGGGGCTTTCTTGCAGTTTTTTGATGAACACAGAGTTCCATGAGTCTTCCTGGGGGAGTGCATTAAAGTTTTTACGCCTGTTCGAAGTCATTTGGGGCAGGATAACATCGGGTAGGCTTTGTGTTAATCAAATTTTGTCTTTTATAAAAATTATTTTTATCTTCGACCTCGTCTTTCAAATAATTTTAAAAACTGAGTCATATTGGGACCCGAGAAACCCCTCATTTTTTCTGGGAAATCGTAGGGGCCCATTTTTTGTTTAATAGGGGCTCCCAAAACTGGGCGTTGTTCCGATTTTGATTTTTAAAGAGAAGAAATATTTGGTTTTTTCGATTTTTTATATTTTTGTTCTTCCCACCTTTAACTTAAAAAGGGTTTTTTAGCTTAAGTTTTGGCGTTATTTCCCCTTTTCCAGTGTTCCTTGGGGATTTCAGATATATTGGGCTCTCTTTGCCGTTTTAGGGGGGATGAAAGATTGATACGAGGAAGGGAGATATAGGGGGAAGGGAAGTATTTAGAATTTTTAAAGGGGCGTGTCAAAGGGGTGGGGCTAATGAAGGATGAGGTGAACCCCAGAATTTATGAGGGAAAAGGGGGGGGGAAAAAATTTTGGGGGTCTGTGGGACAAAGAACTTTGTCCTTGGGGGGCAAAGAGGGTTTTATGAGATATAGTTTTTTGCCAACACTCATATTTTGGGGTGGAAGGGGGATAACACAAAACAGGGGAAAATGGGGGGTGGGAGATGTCATGGGGGGGGCAATGTAGGAATATAATGCAGAGAATTGTGGGTTTTGGGTTTGGGGGAGGTGTTACCAAAAATGTTTTCCAGAGGGGTGAGGGAAGGGTTTCTGAGGTGGTTGGACATGTAGAGAGAATGGGAAAAGAAATTTACTTCAAGAGTGTATCAGTCTGTAGTGGAAGGAAGGCGGGTAGGGGGACCAGAAAGGTTGGAGGAGGGGGAAAGGGGGTTTTGGGTGCGGGGGGGCCTTTAAATTTCCGCAGGCATGGGGAGGGTTTGAAGGGGGAATGGAGAAAATGGTTTTTTTAAACTTGACCGCTGGTATATATATATGTATGTATATATATATGTATATATATATATATATATGTATATATATGTATGTATATATATGTATATATATACATATATATATATATAATATATATATATATATACATATATATATATATATATATATATATATATATATATATATATATATATATATATATATATATATTTATATATATATATGTATATATATGTATGTATATATATATATATATATATATATATATATATATATATATATATATATATATATATATATATATATATATATATATATATATATATATATATGCTGCAAAAATCGAGAACAAGATGCATAAAACAGCGGGGTGAGGAAGGGGAGTTGAATGATGCAATCGTGATGCAATTAGCACATCAGCAGGAGCTTGCAATGTTGCAGAAAAGAAGAGGAGGAGGTCCAAGCAAATACGATCACAGAGAACGTCTTTGCATGGAGACGTCCCGGCCCGGGTCTTCTTCGTGAGGTGACTCGGTGTGTAAACCAGCCAAAGAGATGTCCGGGTCGAAGTTACGGTGTCTGTGGTATGAGAAAAGATTCAGGGATTTTTTTTTTTACTGTATTTTTCTAGGATAACCATAAACCATACCACCGGCGGGATTTGAACCCGCGACGGTCTGGAGTTTTGAGACTCTCTGACCGCGGGTTCAAATCCCGCCGGTGGTATGGTTTGTTTGCAATCGTGTCATTACGATTTCGTGAGTTAGGATAACCATGCTCGCCCCTGGACCAACCAATATGGCGTGAAGCCAGTGTTGTGATGTAAACACAGTCTGCAAAGCCAGCCTTGATTCTGACATCATTTCGACTAGTATTGAGCTTTATAAAGTCTTGACCTGGTAAAATAAAACTCAACCAGAAAGATTTGCTCCGGAAATTGTCAATTTACTCTCCATTATCAAGAAATTTGAAGCTAATGAGTTGGTGGAAAAATATATGAAGGCAGAGCAGACCAGTGATATTTCTCAAGCATAAAACACGAAACATACTGTGACTGTCCGTCATCTGCGCTCCTTAGGTGGATTTAATTTGCCTTGCTACGACTTTCCATCTTCTGATCCCGGCGCCCTCCTTAAAATTGACATACTTAAAGAATCACATAATTACAGCTTTTGACTGAACATGAACACATAAAAATTCAGAATAATAGTATGTTTTGTGTAATATGAAGTTCACTGTGTTTCGTAAAAGGACACAAGTGCAACTACTGTGACATTTTATCGTGGCAACGTTTCGCTCTCCAAGAACTTTGTCAAGCCGTAACGGCTTGGCAAAGCAGTAACGGCTTGAAAACCAGTGACGTTTTCGCGATGACTTGATACCCGAGGAAGGAATCAATATATACATTAAACTTTACCACTATTACCAGCTTAAATATATTTTGAAAAGATCAGCTACTCAAAAATTTAGTTATACTGTTGAATTTATAGGTTAACATCGGGTGGCCTAAGTCAGAAAATTTTAAAGCCCAGCCCTTTCTAAGGTATATTATCTCCACATGAGGCGACTCATAACCGTCAATCAACACTAAGGTACATATGTACTGCTGTTTACTGTATGTAAGAAGACTTGACTCTAGTCTCGACTCGTCACTGATTATTACAACCTAGGATTTCAAATGGCCTGTTATCCCAGGTGTAATGGGAGCAAATAAACACAGTAGAAAAAGTTTAGACTTATATTATCCTTCACCAATTTAGAACAGCAATATGTACACTATGTACAGTGATAAATATAGTGCACTCCACGGTAAGCAAGGCAGAAATAGAAGCCACAAGATAGCAGACCGTGCTTCAACCAGCTCTAGAATGGGAATGACAAGGGCAGACAGGAGAGCGGTATCCACATAACCTCTGCGATTGTCAATCCCACCTTCTTATTGGCTAGAACCTGGTCACTAGTTGAACGATGGGGCCCCATCATCAACTCTTAGCAACCTGGTTCGCTGGTTGGGGGAGATAGCCTGTAAATGAGGGTGTGTCCATGCGCCGAATAAAGGTTACGTACTCTTTGCATGCCACACCCCCACCCCCGAGAAGGCTCAGGATTAGGCTGCCACCTCCCAGTGGTAACCGTGCCGCCATGGCACAAAATAATGGGACCGCCTATCCTCTCCACCATCCAACTCTTAGATAGAGCTCAGCTTTCCTAGTGACCAAAAGCCAAACCCTAAACTCAGAGTGAGACAGCAGTCAGATAGGCCAACATAGGTCCAAGATACAAGCGGACGGTAGCCCGTATCCCCTCACTAAAAAAAAAACCCCCACATCAGGGGATAAAAAAAAAGAGCTTGAAAGGGGGGTTACCACAAATACATCCTAACCTAAATAAAATATTAAACTAGACTCTTGACAAAGAGTCTGCCAACACATTTTCTTTAATTTTGGCCAATAAAATTCTTTTGTGATTCTATACAAGGTTTTTGTAATTCCCAAGTGACCTCCTAATGACGTATTATGAGCTATATTTAATATCTGAGGTCTATACTTGGTTGGAACCACTAACCTGTCGTATAATTGCCGGCCCTCTATCTCCTTACCAGTCTCAGTGCAGACCAAATAATCATTTTTAACTTCATACTTGACTGGATGACCCAAAGAGGATTTACCCATGGCTGCCTGAAAAGCGAATTTTAAAGAAGGGTCCTTTCGTTGTTCCTCCCGGAAGGACAGTCCCTCGGGCATGGAAACAGAGACATCTGGCAATCCTGCAACCTGGGAATAGGAAGGCTTGATCGGGGTCTGTTCACTTGATTTACGAGACTCCGGCCGGTGTGTCTCATAAAACAACGTGGCTATTCCGAGATCGGAGTCGTCCAAGGATAGGTCAACATTCTCTCCAGACAACCCTTGGGATGTTGCCCGAGTTATGGCCAACACTGGAGAAGCATTAATCATTATAGGTTCAGGACACGAAGTAACAGTAGTAATGTTATTACCCAGTAATAACATGGCATTTTTCATGGGAAATCCTTTTGAGACACCTACAGTCAAGTACCCAGTGTAATATTTGCACTGTACATAAATTTTATGCAAAGGAACAGAATATATAGCTCCTCCATAGGCTTCCAATAAAACTGAGGAATTCAAGGAAGTATTCTCTGAAAGGGGTAATATTCCTTCTCTGACAAGTGAGCAATATGCTCCAGTATCTCTAAAGGTATTTACTTTAGTTGGTTCTGAGTTTTCCTGAAGGGAAATAAGACTTTCGCAATAATAAGGGGCCATACCTTTTTCTACTTCTCTAGGGGACATGTTACTAGGGATATTAGAGATTTTCCCGATGGGTTGAGGTTTTTGGGGGCAGTTGGAACTGATGTGACCTACTTTATTACACCTGAAGCAGACGACAGGCTTGCCCTTTACTCCCTGATGACGTTGCAAGTGGTGTCGTTCTGGCTGGTGCCTCTCTGGATATTGTTGTCGAGATGCTCCATAAGTAGTTTGCCTCTCCGCAGGGGGACCATATGTTGAGAAGCGTGGCTCACCAGGTGACTTGGTTGGATGACGTAGACGCTCTCCCTCCGGCTGGCACTTCATTCTCCAATGTTGTCGATCTCTGCTCACGCCAGACTGTTGAAAAGAGAGACGGGACCGCTCGGACAAGGAGCGGTTCGTTTCGAAGGTATCAGCCAACCTGGCCGCCTCCAATGCAGTGGTTAAGTCACGATCCTGCAGAAAGACACGAACCTCTGGTCCCACAGACTCCAGCAGGTTATCAATCAGAATAAGCTGCACCAGCTCCTCAAAGTTAGAGACACCACTCGCTTTATACCAGCTGGTAAAAGCTTTGGTTTGCTGTCTCACAAAGTCCACCAGGGATTGACCAAGCTGCCGCCTGTTCAATTTGAAGGTCTTACGATATTTAGCTGGGATACATGTATATGCTCCCAACACTGTGGTCTTCACTACTTGATAATCAGAGAATTCAGCGTCAGTTAATACCGACGTAAATTCCTGTGCCTTACCCAATAATGCTGTATGAACCAACGCTGCCCAGTGCTGTTCCGGCCACCTCAAGGCTCGAGCCTGATTTTCGAAGCTTTCGAAAAATTGCTCTGGTTCGGCCTCATTGAAGCGGGGAACAAGCTGTACTGCTTTTTGTAAACTGAAATCGTTTACAGAATGCGAAAACTGCCTCCTTTCTCTTTCCCTATCAAATTCTTCCCTTGCGAATGCTCTCTGTTCCCTAGTTTGCTCCAGCGTGATTTTTGCCAGCTCAAGTGCCAACGACGCTGATTCACCTCGAGACAACCCAGCTGCACTATACTGACCATTTTGCTCCGTAGGTGTATCATCTTCCTCCTGCGAGAACATAGTGTTTTTTCCCTAGCTCCCGTAGAGGGAGGAGTTTGATGTGCCATCTCTTCTTCAATAAGTATGTCAGCAATAAGTGAACGCAGTTGCGCAGCTGTAAGAGTGCGTTTATAGGGAATGCCAATGGAACGAGCAATTTGCCAACAACGCTGTAGGGACAATTTAGGTAGGTTATGCAAAGTATATGCCGACACCAGGCGTCTGACTCGTCTAGGTGGCATAAGTTATTCGCTATGCACAGTACGAATACCCCAACGTAACACGTTAATTTGCAGAACACGCTTAGCTATGCACAGTACGATTGCAGAATACGCATACAAGCAAAGCCGACTGCACACAAGATTGACCGTAGCGAAGCGAGCACACTGAACAAGCTAGTAGCGAGCTGTTGAACGATCACACAATAGCAAGGCTGATCATAAGCAACTGACACGCAAAATTTGTAAAGCGAAGCGAAACAGCAAGCTACACAATGTTCCTGCTACAAGCTTCACCCTAAGCTCAACCGTTTCTCTAAGTCCAGCTCCAGCTCCCGGACAGGCTACCCATATTACAACCTAGGATTTCAAAGGCCTGTTATCCCAGGTGTAATGGGAGCAAATAAACACAGTAGAAAAAGTTTAGACTTATATTATCCTTCACCAATTTATAACAGCAATATGTACACTATGTACAGTGATAAGTATAGTGCACTCCACGGTAAGCAAGGCAGAAATAGAAGCCACAAGATAGCAGACCGTGCTTCAACCAGCTCTAGAATGGGAATGACAAGGGCAGACAGGAGAGCGGTATCCACATAACCTCTGCGATTGTCAATCCCACCTTCTTATTGGCTAGAACCTGGTCACTAGTTGAACGATGGGGCCCCATCATCAACTCTTAGCAACCTGGTTCGCTGGTTGGGGGAGATAGCCTGTAAATGAGGGTGTGTCCATGCGCCGAATAAAGGTTACGTACTCTTTGCATGCCACATGGTTGCAGGGGTCGAATCATGTCTCCTGGCCCCACCTTTCACTAGCCGCCACTCGGTCACTCTCCCTGCACCATGAACTTTATCATACCTCTTTTTAAAACTATTAATGGATATTGCCTCCATTACATCGCTTCCCAAACTATTCCACTTCCTGACTACTCTGTAACTGAAGAAATGCTTACTAACATCTCTGTGATTCATCTGTGTCATCAACTTTCAACTATGTCCCCTTTTGCTGTGTCCCATCTCTAGAACATTCTGTCTCTGTCAACCTTGTCAATTCCTCTCAGTATTTTATATGTCATTATCGTGTCCCCCCTATCTCTCCTGTCCCCCAGTGTCCTCAGGTCAATTTCCCTTAACCTCTCCTCGTAGGACATACCTCTTAACTCTGGGACTAGTCTTGTTGCCAACCTTAGCACTTTCTCTAGTTTCTTTAAGAGCTTGGCTAGATGTGGGTTCCAGACTGGTGCCGCATATTCCAATATGGGACTTACGTACACAGTGTACAGGGTTCGGAACGATTCCTTATTAAGATGGCGGAATGTTGTTCTTAGGTTTGCTAGGCGCCCATATGCTGCAGCAATTATTTGGTTGATGTGCTCCTCAGGAGATGTGCCTGGTGTTATACCCACCCCACGATCGTTTTCCTTTAGTGAGGTATGTAGCCCCCCCGACTGTAGTCCGTCTGAGTGCTTCTTTGCTCTTCCCCAATCTTCATGACTTTGCACTTGGTGGGGTTGAACTCCAGGAGCCAGTTGCTGGACCATGCCTGCAGCTTGTCCAGATCCTTTTGTAGTTCTGCCTGGTCATCGTCCGATTGAATTTTTCTCATGAACTTCACATCATCTGCAAACAGTGACACTTTGGAGTCCATTCCTTCTGTCATGTCGTTCACAAATATCAAAAACAGCACCGGTTCTAGAGGTGACCCCTGTGGAACCTGACTCGTCACAGGCGCTCACTCTGATACCTCGCCTCGTACCATGACTCGCTGCTGTCTTCCTGACAGGCATTCCCTGATTCATTGTAGTTCCTTCCCTGTTATCCTTGCCTGATCCTCTAGTTTTTGCACTAATCTCTTGTGTGGAACTGTGTCAAACGCCTTCTTACAGTCCAATAAAAGGCAATCTACCCACCCCTCTCTCTCTTATATTACTGCTGTCAAATCTGTCATAGAACTCCAGTAAGTTTGAGACACAGAATTTCCTGTCCCTGAGACCGTGTTGGCTGTTGTTTACAAGCTCATTTCTTTCTAGGTGTTCCACCACTATTTTCCTGATAATCTTCTCCATGACTTTGCATACTATACATGTCGGTGAGAGTGGTCTATAGTTTAGTGCTTCTTGTCTATCTCCTGTTTCAAAAATTGGGACTATTTTTGCTGTCTTCCATACCTCAGGTAATCTCCCCGTTTCGATAGATATGTTGAATATTGTTGTTAGGGGTACACACACCGCCTCTGCATCCTCTCTCAGGACCCATGGAGAGATGTTATCTGGCCCCATCGCAATTGAGGTGTCTAGCTCACCCAGTAGTCTCTTCACTTCTTTCTCTGTTGTATGTATTGTGTCCAACATTTTGTGGTGTACCCCACCTCTCAGTTTTTCTGGAGTCCCTTCTGTCTCCTCTGTGAACACTTCTTTGAATCTCATTTTGAGTTCCTCACATACTTCACGGTCATTTCTTGTTGTCCAAAATTCCCGGCACTGAAAGCATGTACATTTTAGTCCCTTCGGCAATCTTTGGATTAAAGATGATACATTTTATTATTATTATTATTATTATTATTATTATTATTATTATTATTATTATTATTATTATTATTATTATTAATTATTATTATTATTATTATTATTATTATTATTATTATTATTATTATTATTATTATTATTATTATTATTATTATTATTATTATTATTATTATTATATTAGTATTAGTTTTTATAATTATTATTACTTTTATTCTTCTTAAGTTCATGTCAAGTAGCTTTAAACCCTTGTGGGACATTCAAGGCAAATAGTTGTGGGACCTCCATCTTCGTCCTCTTAACCGGAGACAGGCACACTACCTAGTTATATTGTCCTAGTAGACTGAAACATTGTAGTTAAACAGAAAGGGAGTGACAGTGAAGGCATTAACCTCACTACCAGTTCAAGGTCCCGTCGGTATGCTTGGATGCCATGACCCTCAGATTCTTTTTGAAAGTTCTAAGCCTCACGAGACGTCTTTAATCGGTTTTCATCTCTCCGCTTTTGCTACCAGCACTCAAAAGAGATCTGAGGTCGCGTGGGCGGTGCTGCGCTACCCTGCCTTTAATTCAAGGTAGATTTAAGATGCCTTTGGCAAGATGTCCTACGCGCGCGCACACACACACACGCACACACACACACACACACACACAAACAAACACAAACACACACACACACACACACACACAGGAAGTATTTCTTCAGTTATAGAGTTGTCAGCAAGTGGAATAGCCTAGCAAGTGAAGTAGTGGAGGCAGGAACCATACATAGCTTTAAGAAGAGATATGACAAAGCTCAGGAAGCAGAGAGAGAGAGGACCCAGTAGCGATCAGTGAAGAGGCGGGGCCAGGAGCTGAGTCTCGACCCCTGCAACCATAATTAGGTGAGTACAATTAGGTGAGTACACACACACACACACACACACACACACGGACGAATGTAAGTACAGTAAAAGGAAAGTAAATAATCTTGGGTGAATTGAACCACAAAGAAATAGACTGGAAGAACTGGGACCCAACACGAAGGAACCGATAAGTGGAGGACTGCGATGCTGAAGGTAGTAATGGAATATTTTGTGCGAAAATATCATACAAAAAGAGATGTGGATACAGGCCACTAGGAATGAATCTCGTAATTACTTTGAGTGCCTCTGACATAGGTAAAGAAAAGGATTGAGAGACCTCTGGCTATGCAGTACTGAAGTTCAGAACCTTACGGAAGTAAAAATCGAGAAAAAATGGCAGGTAAAGGAAGGGAGAAACCAATTTTCAGAAGAGGAAACTAGCAAGGGATGAAAGAATTCTTGAAAGCTATACAATGGGAAACGGAACTGGAAGATGAGTCGAATGTGATGGAGTACGTAGCTGGAAAGAGCCGAGAGACAGAGAATTTTATACCAATGTAAAAACAGAGTCCAGGGTTCAGTCTGAAATACAGAGATTATTATTGTTATTATTATTATTATTATTATTATTATTATTATTATTATTATTATTATTATTATTATTATTATTATTATTATTATTAATATTATTATTATTATTATAGTTTGAAGCGCTAAGCCTGTATGGGGACTCGGTGTTCCCTCCATTCATCGTGAGGTAGACAGTACTCTGACATTCAGCCAGGCTAGCGGGAGAAAATAATGCGGGTCTCCGTCACCAAAAGCAAAAAAAAAAAATCAATGTAGATTGAAAAAAAAATAGTACAAAGGCGTGGAAAACTACAGAGAAGAGAAACTGAGTGACAATCTGAAAATAACGTAGCAGTAAATGCCAAGTCTGAAAAGACAGGTTTACAGTCGCATCAGATAAAAAAAAGACAGTAAAAGACTATTTAATAAGACTGAAGAGGGACAGAAAGAAGCTCACAAGAAATACTATGGAGCCAACAAAAGAGAATTCTGAACACAATACACACAACAGGACGGAAAAGACGTGTGTGTGTGTGTGTGTTTTCGGGGGGGGGGGGGGTTGAATATATCAAATGCAATGCAGCCAAACAAAGTATCGCCATGGATTCTGTGAAGAAGTGAGAGAACAAAAACACTAGTAGTATTATAAACTAAAATCTAAGACAACGGATACAGGACAACTGTCATAAAGACAATGGATGTTATCTCCAGTATTTAAAGATGAAAACTGGGGTCTATAAGCTCTGTAGTGTACCACTGTCACTTACATTCAACCTATATAAGGCACTGGAGAAGATAATTAGGAGGGAGGCAGAGGAACATTTGGAGAGTAGCGTAAAAATATTAACCTACACAGACTTAGAGAATACATATCATGTTTCTCAAACCTATTAGAAATTTTTGACAGAGTAACAGAAGTGAGACATCAGAGAGAGAGAGAGAGAGAGAGAGAGAGAGAGAGAGAGAGAGAGAGAGAGAGAGAGAGAGAGAGAGAGAGAGAAATGGGTGGATTGCATATTTTTACCTCAAGAAGGCATTTGAACTGCACTTCACAAGAGACTGGAACAAAATCTTGAGGATCAATTGAAGATAACAAGGAATTTGCTATAGCGGATCAAAAACTGATTTACGAGAAAGCGACCGTGATTGGACAAGAAGGGTTAAGATTGATAAAATGTAACAAAGAAGTTTCTCCGATGACTTTATAAAGTATGAACGATGTCTTCAGCAATGTCATACATCTAGTGCTCCAGCACTATAAAAAAAAGGTCTTCCATTACAGCCATTATTACATTCACAGCGCACAGTGCAATAAGCTTTCACCACTTCAGTCAGCACTAACACACTGATAATACAAAGCATTCATAATGTAGGCTATCACTCGCATACTCACAGCGTCCACTATCCACCACCTCAGCTTGAGTTCACACATTAAGACCTTCCTTGTACTAGCACTCACAACAGCCTCCTTGTAATAGCATTCACAACAGCACTGACATGTTCAGCTTAGCATTCACTACCTCAAGAAAAAATGATGACGTAAGCCGGCAGGTGGTCAGATAGCTTTATTACGACATTTCGTTCAGGACCAGACTTCATCGAGCACCTCGATGCCAGACTTGCAAGAAGCCAATAGTGAGGTAACGAGTGAGGTCATGAAGAGAGACAGGTCATGGAAACAAGTCAAAGAATAAGCATAAACGAAGAATCGTCTTTGGTTCTTCTTTCGCGTTTTCGGAATTTGCAATGAATTTCGTGGCCAGAAATATGTTGAAGGCGATTTCACTGTCCGTAGGTTCATATAACACATTATCCACCAACATTCCCAGGAAAACTACTAACATTGGTTCTCCCAGACAACAGACTGCCACCACTTAAAACTACCGTCTTTCATTAAGTTGATGTAGACATTGTTGTCGTAACCAGGAAAATCACCAAAGAAATCAGTAACCTCGCAGACCGAAGAGCACCACTGATGCAGGGGTTTTCAGCATTCCGCAAGGAGTATGTAGTAAGGCTTATCTCGACTAGAAGACAGGGCGTCATCTTCAGTCTTGGTGGAGGATCACACGTGCTTGCAGGGTGGACGATATCAAGAACGCGTGAATCGTTCACCACAATGTTTAGTCCCACATCATGGACTATTGAGCAACACTTTAGTTACAACAGTACACAACCAAACGCGGGAAGCAGTCTAGCAAGTCCCTGGGCTCATATTTTACACGGTTTATTATAGACGTGACCCGAACCCCCTTCCTTCTTCTCACGCCTTAGATAATGTTTCATGTTCGGTCTCTTTCCATGACCTCACTTGTTACTTTACTTTTGACCTCTCCCAATCTTGACCACAGGGTGCTTGTTTGCATACTTGACGAGACATCGAAATAAAGATTTTCCTGTAAACATTTTTTTCACACAAACAACCACGTCAGCCAGCGCTCACACAGCATTCCCCATCTCAGCCAGCGCTCACACAGCATTCCCCATCTCAGCCAGCGCTCACACCTGCCACTTTCATGCTTCCTCACTAATTACAAACATCAGTTCACCCTACAACAATTACAGCGTCGACATCACCCTCATGACCTAAACCTTTCCACCCTGCAGATCATTTTCCCTAACAACTTTACATACTAATCGCAAAACACACGACACTTGCAACAGTTCAGTAAGAAATATCATTATTAAAAAGGAGCCTCCAGCATTTCCGACATCTGAGTGTTACTTTGAGATGATTTTGTAGAACAACGCTCCCGGCGAGCCTTGTCCCAGTCCTGGCCTCTTGGTTGCTAACCTGATCAAGTAAGTTGCTCGTATTAACCGTATTCGCTCCACCATCAGCACCACATTCTTGCTGTTCACTAACTAATGTGAGGAACCTATCCAGTTCTCTAGTGAAGTTAGCTAGGGGTCACTTGATAAGTTCCCTTACGTGTGAAGAGAGGGCGTTGAAAAGTTTACACCCATACAATTTCGGGATTCTCTTAATATGCTCATTGCACCTCTGCTTTTCATTGGAGGAATTTTGCAGATTTTGGGCCAGTCCCTGCAGAATTTCTTAAGTTTAAATTATGACACTTTTTCTCTCTTACTTTTCAATGAGTACTGCTTAAGGGATTTAGGTGTTCCCAATAAATTAGACGCTTGACTAAATTTATATTGGCAATGAAGGCAATGCGATTTCGCCTGTCTTAAAGGAGGCTGCTCGTTTGCAGCAATATTCCAGTCAAGAGAAAGCATGTGATTTAAAGGGTATCATCATTGCCTTGGCTTCTCTTATTTTGAAAATATTTACCAAAGTATCTTCCACATCTTCGGGAATATCGCTCTCTCCCAGAATACCTCCAACACTGCTCGTTTAACATAATGGCCTTAGGATTGTTAGGGTCATGAACTAACGCCCCAACAGAATTTTCTCTTATTATGTATGCTGGTAGGTAAAGGAGGGTTATAATGCTGCTGGAATAACAAACAGGGATCTTAATCCATGATAAATGACAAAAGGGAGTTGCCCTCGTTGTAAGTTATACATGAGAACCAGGCCATTGTACCTGAGGCGTTGAAGTTACCCTACTTGAGGAGAGGAAGTCAACGTACTCTGTGGGATAAAGTCATCGTACCCTAGAGGTTGAAGTCATCGTTCTCAAAGGATGAAGTCATCGTACTCTAAAGAATGAAGTCATCGTGCTCTAGGGGATGAAGTCATCGTACTAGAGCGTATGAAGTCATCGTATTCGAAGAGATGAAGTCATCGTACTCTAGGGAATAATCACTCACCTAGAGAATGAAATCATCGTTCTTCAGAGAGGGAAATCATCATACTGAAAATTTTTAGGAAAGTCGACGGATATTGATAATGGTCGGAGTTATTATTTTTAGGAAAACTGAAGTTATTAATAATGGATCGTGAGTTAATATTTTAGAAAGGTCGAAACTCTTGACAAACTTCCTGAAGTCTTGTGTCTCTGTGTTGTCTGTGGAGGTGGTAAGTTTAGAGGCTAAAAAGTAACTGAGTTAAGATAACACTGGGGAGGCTAAAAATGAAGAGCGTAAAAATGAGCGAGGAAAGAAAAGGAAAATATATTTAAAACTCAAATGGGATTAATTTATAGTTTTTTAAGAGTATAACTAAAGGATATCAAGCCCCGTGCTCCCAGGACACGTGGAAAAGTTATGATGCTTTGTTTGCTTTTAATTATTTGGAAAATTAGCCTCCCGTAAGCTAGTGGTCGATTAACCCCCGCTGATACCAGCACCGGAATAGCAGAGGTTGCTTATCTTACTGATACCCAAACCGGTACACTAGCGGTAGTTTCTCATACTGATACTCAGCAGGTACTCCTGCGGCAGTTTTTTTTGATACCCAGCACGGGGTACAGCACCCAGATTATTGAACCAGCGCTGAGCAGCTGTAGATTTTTTTGATACCCAGCACTGGTACACCAGCTGTAGTTTATTATGATACCCAGCGCTGGTACACCAGCTGTCGAGCTGAGTTTTTGATACCCAGCACTGGTACACCAGCTGTAGTTTTTACCGATACCCAGAACTGGTACACCAGCTGTATTTTTATTACTGATACCCAGCACTGGTAACAAGAGTAGTTTACCACGCCCGCAGTTGCGTTCTCGCTCACTGAGTGACTAGGATCGATTCCGGCACGGTGAAGAGCAGGACATGTTCTTACACATGTTACCCCTGTTCACCTAACAGTAAGTAGGTACCTAGGTGTCGACTGCTATGAGTCGCATCATGGGAGACAAGATTAAAAGGCCCCTATTTTAATTAAGACAGACAAAAATCTGTTCGTTTATTTCATCAAGGTATATGCAATGATTTTCCCTTAAGCGAGGTAGGTACCTGGATGCCTGTGTGAGTCTCTTGACCTAAGGAACAGCACTTATTTTGGAAAGGACCTGATTGCACTGATTCACCAGGCAGAAAATGGCCCCTACGGCCTTAGGGCTCCCCATGAATGAAATAAAATACTACTACTGCTACTACTACTACTACTACTACTACTACTACTACTACTACTACTACTACTACTACTATTATTTATTATTTATACTTCATACTTAATTACCATAACTTACTCACTACTACTCTACTATTCTACCACACCACCATTCACCACCACTACTCACCTTTCCAACCATACCCCCACTCATCCCACACCATCACTCACTACCACTACCACCACCACACCACCACTGCACCCCCGCCACCACACCCCCATCCACACCCATGCCACCACCACCCTCCAATCACTCCCCTCACACCACACAACCACCACACACCATCCCCACCACACCTTTCCACCTACCACCATCACATCACTCACCACCACCCCCACTACTACTCTCTACACTCCATTCCTCACCACCATTACCACTCTACTTCATCACCATATTTCCCCACACTACCACTACATACCACACCATTACTACTTACCACTACCATACCACACCACCACCACCACACTCACTACTACCACCACTACTCATTACTCACCCCCTACCACACTACCACCACCACATTACTACCCACCACCACCAACCACCACCATCCCCACCATCTCACTATTCCACTACCACTCCATTACCACTCACCACACCATACTCACCCACCCCCATATCACCCCCACCATCCCAAATACCACATTCCCACCATTACCACTACTACCACCACTCATACTACCACCACCCATTACCCCCAAACTCATCATTACTAAATACTACTGCTACCACCACCCTATTACCATACCACTATCCAACTACTACTACCATCTACACCCACTACCATCACTACTCACACACTCACCTACTACTACTCCCACCTACTACCACTACCTACTACACTACCTCCCACTACTACTACTAAAAATAATAGAGAACTGGCTTTTCCCATGAAATATTATTTTCCAGTTTAATTAAGGAAGAAATCTAGACCCAATAATCTTGTATTCAGAGTTTTTTTTGATACTGTGGTTTTGGGGTCGGTTTTTGAATGTACGTTGTTCATTACTTAATTAACTATCGATCACTCGCTTCCATTTAACTAGATACCTGCCCAACTGTCTGGTCTGTTTTCTTTCCCTTCTTCCCCTTCTCTCTCTCTCTTCTCCTCTCTCTCTTCTCTTCTCTTTTTCTCTCTCTGTCTCTCTCTCTCTCTCTCTTCTCTCTCTCTTCTCTCTTTCTTCTCTCTGTCTCTCTTCTCTGCCCTCTTCTCTTTTCCCCTTTTGTCTCTCTTCTCTCTCTCTCTCTCTGTCTCTCTCTCTCTCTGTTTTTTGTCTCTCTCTGTCTTTCTCTTCTCTCTCTCTGTCTCTCTCTCCTCTCCTCTCTCTCTCTCTCTCTCCTCTCTCTCTCTCTCTCTCTCTCTCTCTCTCTCTTCTCTCTCTCTCTGTCTTTTTCTCTGTCTCTCTCTGTCTCTCTCTGCTCTCTCTGTCTCTCTCTGTCTCTCTCTGTCTCTTCCTCTCTCTTCTCTCTCTCTCTCTCTCTCTCTCTCTCTCTCTCTCTGTCTCTCTGTCTCTCTCGTCTCTCTCTGTCTCTCTCGTCTCTTTTCCTTTTCTCTCTCTGTCTCTCTCTGTCTTCTCCCCTCTCTCTCTCTCTCTCTCTCTCTCTCTCTCTCTCTCTCTCTCTCTCTCTCTCTCTCTCTCTCTCTCTCTCTCTCTCTCTCTTTTTTTTTTTCCCCCCCCCTTTCCGTGTGTTTATCAATCAATCACTCAATCAAGTTTATTCTCTATAAGGATTAAATGCAGGTTTACAGAGTTTGAATATTGTGGGGTTTACATGTTTAAAATACTATTACAGAGGAGCCATTAGGACACCTAGATGGTTTAGCATTTTGGAGACTTAGTTTAATTCTAAATTTAATTATTACAGATTATGGTTAATACCATAATCTGTAATAGCAAGTGACTCATTATAGTTTGTGAGTTTAGCAATGCAAATGTTTTTGTTTGGCACAATACATAGTGTCTATATTGGAGATCATAGGCAAACTTATTGATCTTTCAAGATATTAATATGTGTAATGAAAAATACCAGAAGGGGGAGATTCTTTTATTTCTCAATCATTCTCGTACAACAATTTATTTGTTAATATAGTGTCCTAAAATTTAAGTCATTGCGATAATGTATTTATTAAACAATGATAAAACATTACCAATGGTTGTGATACAATGATACGTCTCCGCCTTAAGAACATAATGGTAAACCATATTAAACTTACGAATCAATGGGACATGCCTCCCGTCGTTTCGTGGCACCATCTGTAGCAGGTGTTTGTAACTGCAAATGAGGAACCTATCGAATGAAAACAGAGTTAATCATGAAATGAAATTTGTGTGCAGGAGGAGGAGATTGGTGGATGACCTCAGTCAGGTTGTTTGGAACCGGTGAAGGAAAACACAAGATAAAACCCTTTTTATATAGAATGGTGAGGGAACAAATGGATTATGAAACACATGTAACAGTGTCAGTCTTTTTTTTTTGATAGGGATTACGTATCTTCCATAAAAAAGACTCCTAGGGATGCTACTTGATGCCGTTGAAAGGCAATTGATCTAGGAAACTTCAGATGTTTTGTTACCTTGGGTCAAATCTGATTACCTCCTATCCCCCAAAGTTGCCTGTTCGACCCTTCGTTTCTGAAACTGGATTTGAGAAGTCCGCAGATTTTTATGGAGCTCTAATTAGCGAGGAATCTTGTGTAACAGTCACCGCTATGTGTGTTTCACTCTCCTGGCCACAGACAGCTCTGGTGACCTGGGTAACAAGTCCACAAGTGGGTACAGAGCAACATAATGCAGAACAAGACTTTATTTTAGATAAAGTTTCGCTTAAGACTGAGGTTTACAAAGTCTTATGGAGTTTAACAGAATCCATTAAAAAAAATAACACCTATTAAACTTCATTAACACCGTCACGAGAGAAACTTCTAAAGTAATGGATAACTCTTGGGTAGATAAAGGTATAAGATATTTGTTTTTATGTTTCTCATAGGTTTTATCGAGTCGAAAAAATTCATGAAAGCCTCTTTGTGGGCGAAATGTTAACAGTAAAGCTTACACGTAACTGACTGTTTGTGTGTTTTTCTTGACGACTTGCTCAGCATTCGGTGTTTTGACACCATACACAGCTTTATCGAAGCTGATAAACACAACAGCGGAACACAAAGGAAATAATCCTTAATCTCTTTTTTTTTTTTTTTGCTAGTCAAATAATAACACTTTATTGAATGATACGAAATGAAACATGTGGTAAAAAATATATGGAGATATTTCTGTTTTTCTTAATTTAAATAAAAGAAAAATGACAGAGCATATGAAAATTGCAACCATTGACGAAAGTTCAAATGGATTTTTCTGAGTTGGATGCGGGACGGGGGATGAAGGATGGAGGATGAGGAACGGGGAAGGACGGATGGGAAAGAAGGGATGGGAGATGACGGACAGGAGATGAGGGACGGAGGGTTAGGGACAGAGATGACGAGGAACAGGGAGATGAAGGACAAGGGGATAAGGATGAAGGACGGAGGATAGGATAAGAGATGAAAGACCAAGGACGATATACGATGGACGGACATGGGACTGGGGATAAAGAAAGGAGGGATTGAGGAGGGAGAGGGGGATGGAGGACGGGAGACGGGGGATGCAGGATGGAGGGCGGGAGACGGAGGATGCAGAATGGAGGACAGGAGACGGAGGATGCAGGGTGGAGGGCGGGAGACGAAAGATGCAGGATGGAGGACGGGAGACGGAGGATGGAGGATGGAGGATGGAGAATGGAGGAAGGGAAGAGAAAGGTACTTTTTTAACATTACATTAAAAGATAGAAACACCTCAAAATGGATTATAATTATTTTTATTCAGGAAGAGATAAACCTGAGGCCAAACAGTGTATGTTTTTATCAAAAGATAAACGTATTAGTCGCAGCGCCACTCTACTCAGCGGTCATTAAAGTCGGCAACTGCCACTCTACTCAGCGGTCATAAAGGTCAGCAGCTGCCACTCTACTCATCTGCCATTAAGGTCAGCAGCTACCACTCTACTCAGCGGCCATTAAGGTCAGCAGCTACCCCTCTACTCAGCGGTCATTAAGGTCAGCAGCACCATCACTCAGCGGTCATTGGGTCAGCAGCTACCTGCTCAACGGCCATTAAAGCTGCCACTTACCAGAGGCCATTAAATTCAGCAGCTGCCGGAGCAGCGCTTCCGCACACTGATTACGCTTGTGTTAATCGATAAATTTAGAAACCTGTTTTCCTCTGTCTCTGTCTGTCTGTCTGTCTGTCTGTCTCTCTCTCTCTCTGTCTCTCTCTGTCTCTGTCTGTCTTCTCTGTCTGTCTCTGTCTCTCTCCTTTTGTCTGTCTCTCTCTCTCTCTCTCTCTCTCTCTCTCTCTCTCTCTCTCTCTCTCTCTCTCTCTTTTCTCTCTCCACACACACAGATGACATGGGAAAAAGCGACTTAGACCTAGTTTCAGCTCTCAGGTTTATCTTTGAATTACTATTCAGACTTTCAGTCACTTTGATTAAAAAACTTATTCCACAGAAATTTTGATTTGGGAGGAGGGGAAGGGGAAAATTAAAGGGGGGGAGGAAGAGGCTGCTTTAAATTTGAGGGAGAAAGAGAAGAGGTAATGGGGAGAAGGGGGAAGGATGAAGGGGAAAGAATAGGAAGGAGAGGAGGAAGAAGGTAGGAGGTAGTGACTAGGATGCAACCAGTGTGAATGTACTAGGGTTTGGTCAGAAATGACATGAAATGACTAACAGGGGACCTGAAAGCAATAGGGTCCCTACAATATACCAGCCAGGTATAAAGGTGTCTCATAAGTGAACTGTGAAGACCTGATGTAGCTTATATAACCAGAGGACCCTTCAAACAAGACGGACCTGGGGAATAACCTAGAATTGACCATACGTGACCTGGAAGCAGCCAGGAAACGACCTGTAACAATAAAAATTAGTCAGTGGAAATGACCAGAAGACCTGAAATAACCCAGTCTTGGGGATGCAAGTTGTCATGCCTTGATACTGTAAAAAAATCTTAATTCATGGAATTAGAGGCCTCCTTTCGATCAAATCTGATTGTCCTCCCCATCCCATTCCCTTTCCTGCTGATGACCCCATGGGTTTAGCGCTTTCCAAAACATAAAAAAATGGAGAAAATTAAGGAATTTGCAGTTGGTTTCATGTGACCTGAAGGTGGCCTTGAGGGGCGTGCGGCATCCAGACGATGCGCCGGTGAAGACGGAAGAGACGAAGTCACGGGGGAAACCGGAGCGGTGAAGATCTTACTAACCAGTCATCATCTCCCTGAACTCTGTGAAATGGAAGACCTGTGATGCAGCGTATGGCAAGGTATATAAGGGCAAATAACGTTAGTAATTGCATAATAAATACAAAATATATTAATATTACGCTATATAGATAGAGAGGGAGACAGATTATAATTAAGTTTAGAGATTCAAACAAAGACCATGAATTCACCTAGCTGTCAACCCATGGTTCATTCTCCACTGTACAAAGACATTCCTGATGTGAATCATTATTGCGGAGAGTTTGCCACCAGTGGCTTCTTCAGTCCAATACAGAAAAGAACGGTGGGAAAATGAGGGGTAGCGAGGTAATCAGTCCCTCAGCTTGGAGTCGATGTGTTGGTTCTATAGGCATGACCTATAGGCCAAACTAAAGGGATGACCTACTTACACTAGTGGATTTTTTTACTGGTGACTCGCCTCCTGCTCCTTCCACTCACCTCCTGCTGTATATAAAACACTTCTCCACTATATGCTGTAATTTTTCAAGATTGATGGATTGAAATACATAGACTCCAGGGAGGGACTATACGGAAAGTCCTCATCTTCCACCATTCTTTCCGTATTGGGCTGAAGAGCCACTGGCTGACGAAACGTTTCCCCAGTGAGGATTCAAGTAGACATGTCTGATAACATGCATTATTGATGACATGGGTCTGCAGCCCCTACTGGGTATTACAGAAAAGGTTGGGAAAATCCTTTCAGACTGGGAAAATTTTGTAACTCTTCACCATCACGAGTCTCCCAAATAAAACCCCTAAATCAAAGTACCCCATCATACAACCATCATCGAAGTCACAAGTACCGGATCATAAAACCATCATCGAAGTCACAAGTACCCCGGGTCATACAACCATCATCGAAGTCACAAGTATGATCATACACACTCATCATCGGTCAAGTACCGGATCAACCACTCCATCGAGGATATACCAGATCCATTTCACAATTTCAATAATACCATTCAGATCCTCTCCGAGAGTTTGTTGTCGAGCTCCTTGAGGATCTCCTTTAGCATGGTGGTGATATAACCATTACCTGAGAGCAGTGGAGCAGGTTGTAAAGAACAAGGGACACATGCCTTCGTATATCGAGTCTGAACGTAAAATTATGTAATTTGTATCTCTGAGCATTATACTAACTCCCCCTATTCATTGGTCATACTTGATTACCTTCCATTTCATAGGCTTGAAAACGGGGAAAGGGCAAAATTGCCGAATAAGCAGAGGAGAAATTGGAATTCAAATAAATCGAAAATCAGTGTGAACATAAAAATGTATCTTTTATACGATGTAAATTAATACTACATAAACCTAAAATTTCTAAACAGGTTTAGTATAATGAGGCTAAAAAAAAAAAGTTTTTTATAGCAAAGTTAGATGAGGATTCCTATTTTTGGGGCAAAAATTTCAAACTTTCCACCATGATGAAAAATACTCATAAACGCAAAGATCTTCCTGGAACAGATATATTATTAGGGGGAGGTGCTAATTGACCAGTTTGTCTTATTAGTGGGTCTGGGGGTGAGTGAGCGCGGGGCGGGGTGTGCTTACTGCCAGTTATGGTTTGCAGGGCCCATTCACAGCTCCTGGGCCCCTGCCTCTTCACTGGTCAGTTACTTTTTTTGAATATGCTCAACCAGCAGTCATATAGACTCTGGTTGGAGAGGATTAAACAGGAGGAGACTGAATTTAATCTTGAGCATACCTCGGTATCTTATGGGGAAGTGGAACACCCTTTCCTCCTGGGCCCTGGGGGTGTGTCGTTAAGAGGCGACCAAATGCCGGAGCAGGGCCAGGGAACCCCTTTCTTTATATATACTAAATTTGAAAGAGAAACTTTGTTTTTCCTTCCCCCCGCCCTGGTGGGATATGGCTATGTTGAAAGAAGAAAAGATATATATATATATATATATATATATATATATATATATATATATATATATATATATATATATATTATATATAAAATATATATATATATATATATGTCAAATCAAAAAGGTAAAACTTGGATTTTTTAAAATATAACCCGCTCTTCTTGCCGAATAAGGCAATCGAAAACTTGTATTCATATTTAACAAAAATCTTTGAACCTCAACGAAAAAAAATATTTAAGGTTTGTTTATTATTAAATTATTGTAAACTTATCTAAAATATATTGGTGAATTCAGGCTAAATTAAATTCCTTTCATAAAAGTTAGGTAAGTTTTCTAAGGTCTTTTGGTACAAAATTATTAATTTTTACATTAATATAAATAAAAATATATTTTTTTAAACGTATAAGAGAAAATTTTGGGACTTTAATTTGTTTACCTTGCAGCTTAATTCTTTAAAATAATTTTAAACCAGAAATGAATAATAATCATAATGCGATGTATAAATTATTTTGTCCTTTTAAAAATAACTCGAAAAATAGGATATCCTTAGATTTTTTCAATAATGAGAACACCATAAAATTCAAAAGATGTTATTTTTCATTACAATTTTATATCAATCTTTTTTCTCTCTTTGATTTCAAAGATAAATTTTCCTAAAGGTTTTTTTTCAAAATAAATTTACCTTTAACCTCTTAAACGTTTTAATGGAATCATCCACTTAACAGTCGAAGTTTTACCTCGTCACTTATCAAATGTTAGGGAAAATTCTTCGCCTTTAATTTAACAAGTCTTCAAATCTTCCTCAAACCTAGGTAGCCTATGAAACCATCCAATTAAGAATCGCTTGAACTCTTTAGATATCATTTAGTCAAGGGATCCACTTTGATATCTGGTCAAATTCCTCTTCAGACCACTTAAATGTAGCTTTATGCACCCCAAGCAACCCCTTTAACGTCAAAAACTTCCCTGTTTCCAAGAACCCCTTAGCCTATTCCTTACATCTCCACTCAAGGAACTTTTTAAAACCTTTTGGAAGTTTCACACCAAGAAATACTTTAAAGCCTGGGTTGCTAAATCTTCAAAATTATAATACTATTTAAAAATGCTGCCTGAGAAACTTCCTGTCATTAAAACTACGTTACTAACTCCACTTAATCCCACTCATCCACCTTTGTGAGTTTTTCATGCAATATCCAAAACTCTCCCCTTTCACCTGAACCTGTCACCAACTCACCCTACCACTATTACCACCAACCTACAATCCCAACCCACCTTAATTTTTAAATATCGCCTTATATCTATCCTTTCGTCTACCATCTCACCAACTGTTAGTACGCCACTTTGCAAGACCTCCACCTTCCTTCGTCAGCCTAAGGCCCCCTTGAGTTCCCCGTACATGGTCTCATCATGTCACATGTCAATCATATAATTGTGAGGATGTTGAGAAGTGTCAGTTGACCCTTTCTAGCTCTTGGGACCCCAAGAGAAACCACAATTTATGACATGTTGAAACAAAAATAATAATGAATAATTCAGATATTGAGTTACTAGTGAGGCTTTTTGTAAGTGATAAACATACACACACCACACACACACACCACACACCCCCCCCCCACACACACACACACACACACACACACACACACACACACACACACACACACACACACACACACACACACACACACACACACACACACACACAACACCAAACACACACACCACACACACACACACACACAACACACACAAAACACACACACACACACACACACATATAAATATATATTATATATATAATATAATAAAATATATATATATATTTATCTCTCAATCCAAACAGGATCTGAACCTGCACACTCCTAGGTCAAAAACACAGTACTTTCTGCCACTTACCCACATATTGTTTAATCATGAAAGGGACAAGGGTGACAGCCAGGGGAAAAGGACGATTAAGTTCCTGCTGAAGGAGGCAGAATGGGCATTCTTTGACTAAGAGACTTCACTGGCATCAAAACACCTCCTTTTATAGAGGAAAATTGTGAAATGTGATGGACTTCCCACTGAGAGATGCCTTTAAAACGGGAGTCTTGATTTAGGAGTGGGTTATTTTCCCTTCCTTGGGTCGACCTGAATGGCTTCATTTTTCAGTGATATTTATTATGATTAACACTCTCTGAATAATAAGCAGTGCAAATGTAAATACATAATAATGATGATAAAAAATAATAATAATAAATAATAATAATAATAATAATAATAATAATAATAATAAATAATAATAATAATAATATAATAAAATAATAATAATAATAATAAAATAATAATAATAATAATAATAATAATAATAATAATATGTACCAAGTAATAGAGATGGACATGAGTCGTTTGTGCTTGTTTTTCCGTTGTGTCTCTTATAATTCCTCCTTAAGAAGAGCCAAGGTCAGAGGCTGTATTCAAGGAAATTTAATCACACCAAACTGAAATCTAAATAGCTAATCCGTGATATATGACCCTTGGTGTTGAAAAGGTTCACCATGAATATAATAACATAAGAATGTGCCCTTTGAAACCCTAGACCTAACACGTATGTTAAGGTAAAAGAATAAAAACTGACTCAAGCGTCATCATTTGTTCATGTCCTCCAATTTCTGAATGGTATTCCTACTCAGATTAGTTTCAGTTATCTCTCATCCCAACGGCGGAACAACGTTGGTCTGAGATGATCGCACCAAATTGTTTTTATCAAACCACGATAGATTCTCGCCATTACCACAATGTTGTGTCTGGAGACCAACTTTTCTCGTTACGTATCGCCGTGGCTCATCACGGACATTGTCAGAAAACACCCGTCACCATTTGCAAGATAGTCAGGTAACTGCCGGGTTACAAATCTTAATACATTGTCCATCCTATCAGCATGCATGTTCCGTAAATTCCCCCTGCCCTAAAACAATTAACTGACTTTCGTTAAAAGTCAGATTTTGACAAGATTCCTTTGACTTTAGAAAATAATAACATTCCCTACCCCACTAACCTCGCCCTCGTACACCCCCACTCTTTACTCCCTTCATCACCTTTGTACATTTCCCTACGACCTTCTGGATTTGGTGCTAAATAAGAATATATTTATTTTTCCAAAACGAAGCGAGTTTTAATTAATATATTATAAGCTTAACATCCATTTGTTATTCTCTAAAACATTAACAGCTTCATGTACTGCATGTAAACTCGACTGGTCACAGCTCAAAATTCAAAAGGGTCGATCCTCCGTCGATTGAGACTTGATCCTACATCGGCAGAGACTTGATCCTAGGTTACAATCTCACAGATAGATTTTTTACCCTCCATAATTTCATCGAACATGAATGCTTCACTTAGTGCACAATCCATTTTCTAGGTATATAACTATGCAAAATGTAGTAACTCTTAACATTTGACGATTGATGTGCTTAAAATCACGAACAGCAGGGCACTTGAATAAACGTTATTGGGGCACTTAAAGGATGAGTTACAGAGCACTGACACTTGACACTTATAATAATTAACATGTTTAGGGATTATAATGTGATAAATGACACTTTTGTGGGACAAATCATTTGAGACACTCACACACACACATACATGCACACACACACACACACACACACACACAACCCCACACACACACACACACACACACACACACACACACAACCCCACACACACACACACACACCCAAATTTAATGGCACACTTAATACTTAAGAACACTTAATTTCCTATCAACCGTTTGATACGTTTATGACGTCCTCGTGAGGTACTTGAGGTCGAGTGTTTGATGGGCCACTATTTTGTCCGGGAAAAGAAACCGACTTTTCGGTCAAACATAGCCGCGTTCGCTTCAACACTGTCCGGGACCAAGAACAGGAGAGTAAACAACATTGATCCAGAAGTCATACAAAACCAACCTGTGGCCCATCCCACCGGTATGCTGGGGGTCAGTCCCCGTTTGTTGCTGACGAAACCAAAACCGTAGGATGAAAATAATAAGGACAGCTTTGAAATGAAAATGAGTGAAGGAAAGGGAAGGAAACAGGTAAGGCGAATGAAAAGAAAGAAGAAATCCAGGTGGGGATGAATGAAAATGGAAAGAACCATGGATTTAATTAATTAATTTTATAAAGTGCTAACCTGTGGGTCATCGCCAGATGTGGGGGCTTGATCCTCGTCTGCTGAGCAGGGAAAAGAAATTCTCTCTGTGAGATGATTGAAAAAGCAAAGGGTGAAAAAGATTGCAATAAAAACAGTATATATATATATATAATATATGTCGTGAATAGCAGAACTTGATCTTCTTAAATAGAACGTCATCTGCAGGACAAGGAAAATTGTGCATGCAATGATTTCGCAAAAAACATTCTAAACCTAACGAAAAAATATATTTAATTTAGTTTGTTTAGTAATTTAAATTACTAAAGTATTTAAAATAATATTTAGTAAGATTAGGGTAAAATAAATTGGGGCTTGTTATAAAAGGCTAGGTGTTTTCTAAGATTCTTTTAAATTAAAATTTTTGAAAAGGACTTAATTTAAATGAGTTCTTTCAAATTGGCCAGTTTTTTAAATTTTGCACGACACACACACACACACACCCGGCTAATGGGCCAGGAGATGAGTCTTTGACCCTGCAACACAATTAGGTGAATACACACACACACACACACATTATATATATATATATATATATATATATATATATATATATATATATATATATATATATATATATATATATATTAAAAATATATATGTATATATATATATGTATATTTATATATATATATTATTTAATATATATATATATATATATATATATATATATATATATATATATATATATATATATATGTAAATTTTAAATATATATATATATATATATATATATATATATATATATATATATATATATATATATATATATATTCAAAAGCTAGCTTCAATGTAAAAGAGAAAGATCTCCTATTAATGGCATTTTAGGTCTCTCTTCTCTCTCCCGTCTCCTCTTTCTCTCTCTCTCTCTCTCTCTCTCTCTCCTCTCTCTCTCTCTCTCTCTCTCTCTCTCTCTCCCTCCCTCTCAATGCTTAGATCAGTGATTTATCTGAGCAGCCCGAACATGAGACTCGTGTTCTGTACTTTTACCTTGCATCTTCTCTTCAGTCAGGTTCTCCCGAGAAAAACAATAAATTATTGGTAAAGATGAAATGAATGGTTGGTGTATGTGTGTGTGTGTGTGTGTGTGTGTGTGTGTGTTCAGGGGGGGTGTGTGTGTTTGGGGGGTGGTGTGTGTGTGTGTGTGTGTGTTGTGTGTGTGGTGTGGTGTGTGTGTGTGTGTGTGTGTGTGGTTTTTGTGTGTGTGTGTATGTGTGTCTTAAGAGATCCAAGGATATGGTATAATTCATATGAAAAATTAACTTAACAAAAGGCTTTAAAAAATTTCACAACAAATTGTATTTTGTAGGCGATTGCTTGAAATACATTGGGGAATTTTCAATATTGAATCAGTGAAAAAGAATTAGTTCTTATTGTATGCTAACTCTAGTCTAACTGAAACAGATACTTCAAAATAATAATAAAACGTCATATTAATAAAGGTCTATATTTTTTTATAAATGCCTCAATAGTATATTTATTAAGTGTGATGTATGATAACCAGGACAAGTGCAACACTTGGTTCTTTAAAACAACTATTACATGTCTCTAATCATCAACTTGTCGGTTTTAACCCTTGATCTACATTCCTGTGAGGATTACTGAAGAAACTGAAAGATCAACGGGAACACTGATCAACACAGCATTGTTGTTGATGAAGGAGAATATCCTACAGAGCTGATCAGAAAAGCAGATTTTCGGAAAGACACACAATCAGCAGTTTTGTAATACAAACTTGAATGAAAGATGAAAGTTTTAGCTTGCGCCAATATTAAGTGAGAATCTCTGACTGCAAAGTTTGCAGACGAGAATTACCCTAAGTTTCCACCTAGAGTTTAGCCCTTGAATAAGAGTCATTTTATCCCTCGGGTTTTCTAAAGGCAGTATCAAATTTTGAGGGTGGAATATCCCCCCAGTATGTGCCCAGGAATAGACAGATTACTTGTTAGAGCTCCAATATATGATGTGCTCCAGGTAATATGACAGGATTACTTGTTAGAGCTCCAAGATAGTGATGTGCTCCAGGTAATATGACAGGATTACTTGTTAGAGCTCCAAGATAGTGATGTGCTCCAGGTAATATGACAGGATTACTTGTTAGAGCTCCAAGATAGTGATGTGCTCCAGGTAATATGACAGGATTACTTGTTAGAGCTCCAAGACAGTGTTTTTGGGAAGAGTATTCAAAAGTTACTTCTTAATTTGTATTATAAAGAAAGCGTGGGGGGGGGGGAAACTGAAGAAATATTTAAAATACCCTGACTGACACACAGGAGAAAGACGTTTTGGACTAACTCAGACAATTAACTAGTCACACTAACACACGAAGGAAAGGAAGCCAGCATAAATATATACAAGAAAATGGCAGGGACGGAACAAAGAGAGAAGGAAGCAAAAAGAATGTGGAGATAGTAGTAGCAGAGATATTGCATTGCCTTTATCACTACTATCTCCACGTCGTTCTTGCTTCTTCCACTCTCTTTCCCGTCCCTGCCATCCTCTTGTATATATATACTGGCTCCCTTTCCTTCGTGTATTAGTGTGACTAATTAATCGTCAGAGTCGGATCAAAACGTCGTCATAAAGATTCTCATATGTTCGGGTTATTTGTGTAATAATAATAACAATAATAATAATAATAATAATAATAATAATAATAATAATAATAATAATAATAATAATAATAATAATAATAATAATAATAATAATCATCTTCATTACTACAAGAACATGTACAATGTATACAGACAACAGCTGACATTAATGTCATACTACTTTATAGAAAAATAAGTGGTTCAGAAAAAAAGTTGATAAATGAGACACTTATGAAACATTTTGATATCTTCTGGAAACGTTTCGCCAGTCAGCGGCTTCTTCAGTCCGATACAGAGAAAAGTGAAAGATGAAGAGGAGTTTGAGGCAATTAGTGTTTCAGTCTGGAATCGATGTGTTCGGTCCATCAGTCATTAACTATTTTATGAACTATCATGTTTTCAGAACGTTTTCTTAAAGTACCTTAGTAATTCTTTTTCCTTCGGCTCCTTTTGTTAGTCACATGTACCAGTATATCTATCATCTGTCACTTTAAAGCTTTATGCAGTTCAGCAACACTCTTGTGCAATACTAGAATTGTATTTAGAATTCTATTTAGAATTCTAAACGGTTTTTGCTTGCTCTGCAAATTCTTCAGTTGAATACAGAGATGAATCACACTCGTGGAGGCATAATTGTTGGAAGACTGATAGTCTATTTACCTTAGTAAATAATAGGTATATTTGTACACACTGCATATTCTGTCGATGAAATGAATGTGAATTTAATTTAGTAATATTTTATAATACTAAGAATTTAGTAGAGAAATAAATATTAGGAGGAAGAACAGGAAATTGTCTAACAACTCGTGGCGTTGCCCTTGTCCACGTCATCACCTCTGCGGCAAGTGACACGTTACTCGTGGGTGAGTGACGTGTCACGTGTGTTTAAGTGGTTAACCTTCAAGTCACTCAGGAACTAGAGGTGTCTCACCTCTTACAGGATCACCGGCTAACTTGCTCACTTGTTCTGTCTCATTCATTTGTGGGAGGTGTGTTTATTCCCACTTTCACTTTGCTCTTGGAGACTCTTCGGTGTAGAGGTATTATCACCCTTAGTCTCCTGAAAGACTCTGTAATCTGTGCCGGAGGAGTGTTAGAGCTCCTGACATACTTCGGTAGTCTTTCAGAAGAGTTTGCTCTTGATTTACTAGTTTCTGTTTTACAAGCTAGCCCCTAAGTTAGCTCTGGCCTCTTACTTTATAAGCTAGTCCCTGAGCAGGAGCCACAAGGTACAAGCTAGTCCCTCTGCAGAAAGTACCTTTGCACTTCGTAACATAAAATATTCTATTTAAAGTCACTTTTTATATTCCATTATATGTTCCCTTTTTCATGGTTTTGGATTTATACATGAAATAATTAGAGGCTACAAGGAACATGCTATACTTTATTTTCAGACACGCCCTATTAACAGGCTTCCTGTGGGTCTGAGAGATGGGTTCCTGTCCTGACAGGATAATAATGAGTGCGTATGTATCTTACATTTAGAGTGATGGACTGATTACATTGAACTACTTTTCTATTTAGTTTAGTTCGTCTTCGACCAACGCTGATGTCTACAGGAGTTTGATTCATCTCTGTATTTGACTGCTGAAGCCTGCAGCGCAGGAGAAACGTTTCTTCAACAATGATTCCCAGCGTTGTATGTGTGTTATCTATTTGTCGGTACTGTATACCATTTTATTATGATAATTAAGCAACGATCCCCTTGACTAAACTGGATAACATTATAGCTTTTGCCTCAGAAAGATGTACTCCCCATCCCTTGCTTACATGTCACATTTGCCATAGAAACTGCCCCATATGTCAATAAATGGTACTGCAAGTTCTCTACAGCTCTTGCAGCGGTTGCCCTAGACACCCATGCACTGCCTTCCTCTTCCCTAGGAAGTACGCAACGTATGAACGGGATCCCGCCCTTTCAGCTAATTCAATCTCTAACTGACCTGTACTTAATTAGCAACTCCAGCCTCCTGCATTTCCTAATATAATTTCCTCCGGCAGTGAGGCAGACAATTCAGTTGCTCCCATTACCTGACATATTATCTAGCATGCTAACTATATCATCCATACCGGCTCCGGGGAAACAAAGCTACTCCCTGTCTCGCCTTCCCATCCCTAATGGCAGACCTGGATAGATTTGGAGCTAATTAATGACATGGCTGCGAGTAGAAAGCGGAGAGAACAGAGGGAGACAGAACAAGCAGAAGTGAAGGAGAGCACAGTGTGTGGAGAGCAGCGGCGAAAGTAAGAAAATGAATCAATCCATGAATATCTTTTGGGAAGTACACAGAGCACTGAAGATGGAGAGTTAACTTACCATGTACAGTACTAAGCTATCCGTAATTAAGTGCCGCAGGTCATTATTTTCCTGTTCCTTTTGATGGATGAATATGTGTCTAATGATCATTAAATGTGGTCTATTAAAATAACTATACTAAGTACTTTATGTATTGCGCTTGTGGTCCAGGAGAGGATCAAACGATGCATCTGTGTTTGAAGTGCAGTAATGATGGGATATCATATTGTTTTGTTTGTAAAATATGTTAAAAATGCTTCAAACAATATTTTCCTATGCGGAAATAATTTATGTCATTAGAAATAAGGTAAATATATATTTTTTAAATGTACTTTGTGACAGGTGTACAACGGCTTAAAATATTACCATTAGTGCTTGATGATAATGGCGGATGCTTTGAGATTAAGTATACCAATAATTGAATAGGAGTTTATCATATACATATATGTTGTTAGTTAATTAACAGCGGCACATACAAGCATCTTGGAACGTGATTAGAGAGGATTATGAGATAATTATCGTAATGTGCAAGCTTTTAAGGTAGAATCTCAGTTTGTGTACACCATCCACTCTTTACATTGTGTGTGTTAGTGTGTATGTGTGTGTGTGTGTGTGTGTGTGTGTGTTGTGTTGTGTGTGTGTGTGTGTGTGTGTGTGTGTGTGTGTGTACATGGAGCTTGCTGTAGTACAAATGATCTTGAATAAAAATTACAAAAAAAAGGTTACAGATGCACAATATTACTTTATAGTTGTTAGTGAGCGATACAACAATTAAGAGAAGAATATATTAAAAACTCCCAGGGATTATTTAAGGAAAATTGTATCAATCTTCTGAATTTAAAAAACAAAAAATAGCTCTCACATTATCAAGAAACTATAGTTCCCTAATAATGTGAGAAATCACGAAAGCGCTTCCAAGTTCAATATTCTTTTCATAGTGGTTGTTCTGCATATTACGATATAACCTGTTTACTGTGTTCTTACTGTATAATATATATATATATATATATATATATATATATATATATATATATATATATATATATATATATATATATATATATATATATATATATATATATATATATATATATATATATATATATATATATATATATATATATATATATATATATATATATATATATATATATATATAAATGATGGTGAAAGTTTTTCTTTTTCGGGCCACCCTGCCTTGGTGGGAATCGGCCGGTGTGATAATAAAAAAAAATATATATATATATATATATATATATATATATATATATATATATATATATATGTATATATATATATATATATATATATATATATATATATATATATATATATATATATATATAAAGAAAAACTTTCATCATCATTCACTCCATCACTATCTTGTCAGATTCAGTATACAATATCAAAATATACAAAATTACCACAGTGAAAAAGTAGTGAAATTTCAAGCATTTTCGTGATTTCATACATTACCAAGGAATATTAAAATTAATAGAAAAACAGAAGACTAATAAGGCTGAGATCTCACCTCACTTATGACCTCACACTCGATTCTATGACATGTCACTCATAGCTTAAATTCTTCGCAAATTCTGTTAATTAAGAATGAATCTAATTTGTATAGCCCTGAACTAATATCCATATTGAAATCTGTACTATTTTTTTATGGATTTTGATTCAATTATACTTTTTCAACCATGAACCTGCTTGATACAACTTTCTCGGTCTTTGGAAAAATTAGATGTGTGGTTAAAATCTCTCACATGAGTAAACAGAGCATTAGGTTTTTGTCCGGTTCTAATGATATATTTACGCTGTTGTAATCTTAGTTCAAGGCTTTACCCAGTCTGACCGTAATAAATTTTATTGTGTTTTTTACAGGGAATCTTATATAAACAACCATTTTTTTTTTTTGCGGGGGGGGGGAGAATTCTTAATCAAATGCTTTTTTTTACTGTATCAAGATTTTTAAATACAACTTTGATTTTAAGTAGAAAAGGTATATTAAGAGAGCTCACATAATAAGGTAGAACCTACATATTCTTGACTGAATATACGCCGGTTTCAGTCTCATCAGACAACATACGACCACCACCCTCATAGCAACATGTAAAGAAACATTAGACAGACGATGTACGACCACCAACCTTCTTACTAAACCCATGAACACAAACATCACCCCGAGAGCCAACTTTAGGAGAGAAATTTATCATAATAATTAATATGCCGTGAAGTCGTGCCATGATGTGCCTCATGACAGTCATCCGTCATGAACACTGCCTGACTCATATAGGACTGATTCACTGCCAAATTGGCGGTGTGATGGAGTCAGTTTCTTGGCTCGATGTGGCTATACTGGGCATATTATAATCGCTTGGCGTAATCAGCAATTAGTTAAAGGTTTTGTGTGTGTGTGTGTGTGTGTGTGTGTGTGTGTGTGTGTGTGTGTGTGTGTGTGTGTGTGTGTGTGTGTGTGTGTGTGTGTAAGCACATGACAGTGCTCATGCATTTATTCATATTCAGTTAGTTATTCACGGTGGTAAATTATATATTTTTAGTTAGTCTTTTTATGGCTATATATTTCATATATATATATATATATATATATATATATATATATATATATATATATATATATATATATATATATATATATATATATATATATATATATATATATATATATATATATATATATATATATATATATATATATATATATATATATATATATATATATATATATATATATATATATGAAACTGCTACTAAATGCGAGGTAATATCATCATGTCATAAGTTGTCTAATATTTCATCACTGAGTACATAGTGAGAGCGTTATTACGGAGATCATTATTCAGTAATATATTTGGCAATAAAAGAATTAAATTAGCATATTCCAAAACTGATTTTAACATTCTTATCAATGTAAACAAAAAAGAATAATTTTGTCCTTGTTAACTAATTATTTACATAATAAAATCCTGGTTATGATTATTTTTAAAATACACAAGCTCAAATTCTCTGTTATTATTTTTTCTGAAATCCATGCAAATAAGAAAAACAATTAAGAAACTTGAGTATATATATTAATCAAATTTGTAGACCATTGGTATCACATTAATTGAAACAGTGTATGCATTAAATTGCTTCAGATAAAGCAATCATTAATAGGCCTATAAATATATAATAGAGTGCAATGTTAAATCATTTTATTGTCATTTCTGATAATATATCCAGTTTTACAAAATAAATGTAGGGTTATCTAAATTGTTGACCGATTTTTCTTTCGAATCGTCTTGCACCAATTATTTATGTTTTACCGGTTTCTTACCCCATGAAGTCAACAAATCCTCATACTCTAAATCACACTCAGTCTTTAGGAGTGTTAAGTCAATAGGCCTTCACATACTACTTTTTTTTGCCCATCTTGCAGCGTAAGGTCAACAAGCCCTTAAATGCACCAAAGCTGTCTGTTACATCACCAGGTCAACAAATCCTCACCAACCATCACCAACTATTTAAATATGTCTTCAGCACCTAACACCAAAATTCTTCTCCTTCATCTGATGTCATTGAACTCTCCTTATATACACACAGACAAAGCTTTTTCTTCTTTTCTTGTACTTCTTCACTGTAAGTAACACGAACAGTGCTTCCTCAACACAAAAGAAAGGCCCCATCACGAGACAAAAGGAGAAGGAGCTTGTTGAAGTCTTACCATTTTTTGGAGTTTAGAAGAAGCAGGAGCTCGTGTAGAAAGTGAAGGAGCAAGAGAGGAATTGAGTTTGGTCGATCACACTTTCTCCTCTCAAAACCACTACACTCTTGAAAAGAAAATTTTTCTTCCTCTTCTGGCAGCCTCTCGATGCCTTGTTCGTCCCTAGAGAGTCCGGGGAGACGGGGGGATGGGGGCGGATCCTCGCCTTTTTGGAAATCTCTCTCCTCTTGGGCGTCCTTCGATATCGCGGATATCTCTCGTAATTTTTAAAGTAGGTTGAGGGCGCTTGTGGACCAATGTAATATTTCCCAGCCCTGTTTATCCACAAAGACTAGTGTTCTTCGGTGTTCTTTATGTGGCTGCGTCGTTGTGTGTCTGGTGTGTTCTTGGTTATTTTATTAATATGCCGTTTGAAACAATAAGTTATGTAAATTTTTTATCGGCAATCTGCACTGCGGGAGTCGTTCAACTAGGTATTTACTAGTGGGTGTTTATGTAGTTCCATGTGGTGCCGTCTCCACGATGCGACCAATATAAAATGAACAGTGTTAGGTTAACTTCGTTAACTAACTACCCAGCTCGAGTACTTGGTCAGTGGCCCATATGCTGTGATGCAGGATAATATGCAATGAATCAGCTGAAAAATTTCAACGTTTAATGTGTGTTTTAACGTTTTCCCTGAGGTGTTGTGCATGAATATGTTGACGCCTAGATACAGAATGCCAGGTGTTTAACGTCAAGTACTGCCCTTGAGATATTCAGTAAGCATAAACGATAGTTTCCTATTAACTGTATAGAGTGAGATGTTCAACGAGAGATTCGCTCGCCGCAGTGCGCTGGGCGCAGTATGACTCCCCACGCGGTTCGTCTGCTGTGTACCAGGCGGGAGACTCGCGCACACTGTGTATATATATACACACACACGCACGCACACACGGACACACGTATACGCACCTTCCCTTCGTGTTCTCCATACACAAGATTGCGAATGAGAACACTCCCATGACAGATTTCCCATTTGTATTCGTTCCTGATTCAGTAATATTCTCTGTAGGATTAATTGGACGTGGCTCCTAAATTAACATTTTGAGAGAACTTCTTTCCTTTTAATGTTCTGGTAAAAGTGCAACGTGGTCGTACTATGTCAAAATTTTTGAGGGAGTTAAAATGAAGTAATGATAAAGTGATGTCAAAGGCTTGACGTGCTATCGGTCACTATGAAATCTCTGGAGGTGTTGCCAACTCAAATAGAGGATACAGTTGCTTCATAACACCTCCTTGGTCGGTACAGCATCGTGCAGCTGTTTGGTACGGAAATTTACCTTATATGTCTATATGTATACGAGTCCATTATATACAATGATGGTGGTAAGGGAGGGGGTAGGTATTAATTCTGTTGTGGGTTCTACTTAGTTTATTCCCATTCCACTCAAATATTGATTGGTTAGAATATACATTGTACAGGTAGACCAATTTAATTAACGTGAGATGATCTGAGAAGAACGGAGAAGAAAGTTCACCTGACGTCACTCCTTCTAGCCTCCCTATTTTGTGCGATGAGTCGTTGGTATGGCGTACCCGTATCGGGAACAGGAAGCCCGTGAGTTATCAACGTTTCCTCTCTAGCCACTAACAGCAAGGCTGTATTCTTCCACCCGTTCACTGGCAAGACCCAGTGGTGTTTAACTGATTGAGTCACATGTGGATCAGCCACACAGCTACACCTTAAAACATTACCATTGTCACTGGATTTTTTTGGAGGGGGTCTCAAGCCTATAGACTAGACAAGGATGATTAATTAAGGTTTCAAAAAAAAAAAAACCACCAAGTATCATTGACTAATAATACTTTAATCTGTAAATTAGGAATTGTGATACGTAAATTCTCAGCGTATAGACACCGAGAGATAAAAGTGTCTTGGTATATATCATTAAGATTTACATCAGAGACTTGGTGAATTCTAGTTATGTAAGATTTTTGCAGGTATTTCAAGCAGAATTTACCGTGGTATGTTATTTATGTATCGACACCAGAACCACAAAGCATTTGATATTGCCCTAGAGAACATTTTTTTATTAGACAGCTCAGGACATCCTGCGGTTCGACGTTCTACCATGGATACAGTACTGGGCAGCGCCATTTACCATGCCACTGAATATACCACCATAAAGACTGAACATTACAGGCAAAAACTGCCGACAAACCAATAGCGATATCCTCTTCACTGGTTTTATCAAATATACAGGCATTACCACATTTACCAATTTAGGCAAAAACAGCATTTAAATAAAAATTTGGTTGTGCTCTTACTTCTTTCTTTCCAACCACGAAGGTTCAGTGTGATATCTTAGATCACACTGAACCTTCGCTTGAGATATCATGCCAGTGTGATTGAAGCTCACACAAGCATGAAATCCACAACATACTTTCTTCAGCGAACATAATATCTCCGATGGTCTTTTTTAAAAACTAGTTCGCAATATTTTTTTTTTTTTTGAAAGAGTAGGCTTCCTTTGTTTTTCATGCGTTTGTTAATTTTGTTTCTGAATATCAAAAATATTTTTTTTTACTTAGCAACTGCAAGCATCGTCATTATAATATAATTTAACATCGTTTGTGAACACAGCCAGTTGCAAGAAATTGTGGAAATGGAGATTTCACACGTTCCTTACAGAAACTGTGTAAAATTTCGTGTAGATCCAAATGGAGAACCTAAAAATAGTGAAGAAAAAATTAGTTACGGGAAAAGCTTTTATTGGGAGAACGTTTGGCTCTGTGTAGAGCTCAACACCACGAGAAACTTTGTTGCAATAAAAGCTTGATCAGCAACAAGTGTTTTCTTCACTAAGCTTCGTGCGAGATAGAATCCGGATTATCAAGCGACATTCTCACACCTGTACACCCTGCAACACGAAGGTAAGTTAGTTTTGAAAGAAAAAACTGTATTTAATTCGCTGGTCTCGATGAAGCTCGCTTGGTGCAGCAAATTCTGTTATACTCAGTACACGACCAACCTCTGGATTTAGGGTAAAGATTAATGCGAATTCTTTTCACGCTACTTTTCTAAACCAGGGATGAGGCACCCACTACCTCACACCACCACACACTAAGATACACCTCCACCCACTAAGATACACCTCCACCCACTAACATACACCTCCACCCACCAGCATACTCCTCCAAGCACGACCTCTCACTTCCACATTTTTAAAGGACACTCCACCCACCACCACGACACCACACCCAACCACACGACACCACTCATACCCACAAGACACCACACGCCACTTCACACCATCACATGCCTCCACACACCAGTACACGCCACTACATACCGCCATACATCTGCAAACTTTCACACGTCACCACACAACATACATCTCCACATACCACTTGACACCTACCCACACCACCACACACACACCCTGACATCTACCCACAGCGCCACACACCTAAATACACAAGCATACCTTCACACACCTCCACAGGAAGTGAGATCTGAGCAGAGAGTCGACCCCTGCAAATACATATAGGTAGGTACACAACCCATCCCTCAGCCCAAACACCTCCACCACCACACTCCACCACACACCACAAAAAAAAAAAAACACCACTACACGTAACACAAGGTATCTTATCACAGTTAAGTATCACTGCTGGACACCACCCATCATTCACCACATACGATACCACACCACCCATCATCAACCACATACGATACCACACCACCCATCATCAACCACATACGACACCACACCACCCATCATCATTCATCACCAAAACTTACTACGCACTTCCACAAACTACAACTAACACATACATAAACACCATGAAAAGGCAGGGCTAGGAGCTGTGGTTCGACCACTGCAATCACAAATAGGTGAGTACACACACACACACACACACACACACACACACACACACACACACGCACACACACACACACACACACACACACACACACACACACACACACTCACACACACACACACACACATACACACACACATACACATACACACACACACACACACACACACACATAACAGGAAAAGCACTGCAATAGATCAGAGAATATCTGACAGGGAAGCAACACCGAATCATGGTACGTGACGAGGTGTCAGAGTGCGCGCCTGTGAAGAGCAGGATTCCACAGGGGTCAGTCCTAGGACCTGTGCTGTTTTTGGTGTATGTAAATGACATAACGGAAGGGATAGACTCAGAAGTGTCCTTGTTTGCAGATGATGTGAAGTTAATGAGGAGAATTAAATCGGTCGAGGATCAGGCAGGAATACAAAGAGACCTGGACAGGCTACAAGCCTGGTCCAGCAGCTGGCTCCTTGAATTTAACTCTGCCAAATGCAAAGTCATGAAGATCGGGGAAGGGCAAAGAAGACCGAAGACAGAGTATAGTGTAGGTGGCCAAAGACTGCAAACCTCACTAAAGGAAAAAGGTCTTGGGGTGAGTATAATACCGAGCACATCTGAGGTGCACATCAATCAGATAACTGCTGCAGCATATGGGCGTCTGGCAAACCTAAGAATAGCGTTCCGATACCTCAGTAAGGAATCATTCAAGACTCTGTACACCATATACGCCAGGCCCATATTGGAATATGCACCACCAGTTCGGAATCCACACCTGGTCAAGCACGTCAAGAAATTAGAGAAAGTGCAAAGGGTTGCAACGAGACTAGTCCCAGAGCTAAGGGGATTATCCTACTAAGAAAGGTTAAGGGGAATCGGCCTGACGACACTGGAGGACAGAAGGGTCAGGGAAGACATGATAACGACATATAAAATACTGCGAGGAATTGACGAAGTGGACAAAGGTAGAATGTTCCAGAGATGGGTCACAGAAACAAGGAGTCACAATTGGAAGTACTCTTATAAGTCAAAGGGACGTTAGGAAGTATTTCTTCAGTCACAGAGTTGTCAGAAAGTGGAATAGCCTAGAAAGTGACGTAGTGGAGGCAGGAACCATACATAGTTTCAAGACGAGGTTTGATGAAGTTCATGCATCAGGGAAAGAGAGGACCCAGTAGCTAGCAATTAGTGAAGAAGCGGGGATCAGGAGCTATGACTCAACCCCTGCAACTACAAATAGGTGAGTACAAATAGGTGAATACACACACACACAACACACATACACACACATACCCGTACTCATATACAACAGGCCTAATGTCTAATCGACATGTGCCTAGGACAAAATGGTAACACACACACACACACACACACACACACACACACACACACGCACACACACACACACACACACACACACATACATACACACACACACACACACATACATACACACACCAAACACTATCATGTATCAAACAAGAATCAGAAGTGTTCAGAGAAGTGATCCCAGTATATGACACATCTTGAAGTAGTTACTCCATCTTGTAGGAATCACATCCGGAGGGAATAACTAAAATCATGAGCTACAAGTTGAGAGCAAAACACAGATGTACGTTTCATTGTCGTAAATACAGGTTATTTGTGCACTGTTCCAGTCACGATATTGTGCCCTTTTTATTCTCCATTAGTTCCCTAAATAATGGGAGGTAGGTTGTGTTGAGGCAGCATGCCAGGGGACGTGGCCTCTAACGCTATACTTCTATAGCACTGGGAAAGGCCAACTTATAAACTATTTATAAACTTATATAATATTAACTAGATATGATTGGGTCACTGTGCGATCCGAGAGGTTTATCCTTGTATTCCATACCCCAGTCACCTGTGTCTCATGCATGCGATTGGAATAGTGCAGAGTGAAGCATATGTTGATAGTTCATTTGAATATTAGCGGCGAATATTTGAAAGGTAGCAAAAGAGGCATTTACAGGTCATTTTCCTAGTAATAACCAAATTTCTAAAATTAAAAAATGGTAAATAAGAATATATATAGCCAAGTGATGCATTTAGGCATCTACAGAGACAAAGAAGTTTATCCATGGAGGCAAAAAGGGGAACATACCAGAATATATTAGTACCAGCATTGTTTTATGGGTGTGAAGCATGGGTTTTGAGTGTTATATCTGGTGGAAACAGGGGGAAGGGATGCTGTGTTTGAGGCCCTTGTATGATGTAAAAATATTATTTCGATTTTTGGAGATTAGAAAGTGAAGAGTTGCTAAAATTGTTATCAGAGGGCTGAGGTGGTTTGGACATTTAGAGAGAAAGGAGAAAACCAGGAGAGCGTATAAATCTGGGGTGGAGGTAATGGGGGTAGGGGATGTCCAAGGAAAGGTTGAAGGAACAGGATAAAGGAGGTTTCGAGTTCTAGAGGCTTGAACATTCAACAATCTTGTATGAGCGTGTTAGAAAGGAGTGAATGGAGGCAAGTGGTTTTTATAATTTGACGTGTTATTGGAGTGTGAGCAAGGTAACATTTCTGAAGGGATTTAGAGATACTGATTAGCCGGTCTTGAGTCTTGGAGGTGGAAGGCACAGTGCCAGGAGGGCCTGCACTCTGAAGAAAAAGATGGAGATGTTATGGTTTGGAGGATCGTCTGAACTATGATGTCGGCACCCATCTGGCAAGACAGTGACTGAATAACAGTGGAAGTGTTTTCTTCTTTGTCAGGTCACCCTACCTAGGTGGGAGATTACCTTCCAAGAAAAGAAACACATTAAGCTTGAAGCAACCTAGAAGTTGCATTATTAACTTACCAAACTGGGTTGTACAAAGGCCAAAATCAGTTGAAAAGTTTCTATAATTAAGACTGATCAGCTTATAAGAAATTAACTTACTAAGCATAGTCAGATAAACAAACAAGTTTATGGAAGCTTATTGTACATAATATACTGTGCATTGTTTAAACAATGATCTTGAAGGTACACATATGTTATAGGTTCATGCAAAAACTGTAAGTTGATTTAACCCAGAAGTAAATAAAGTCAAAGGCTGTGACTTATTTCTGGTCAGAAGAGACATTCTCCAGTTATTTCACAGAAACCAATTTGAATAATTAAACTGACATAGAGATTCTTTGCTTTGAAGAAAACACATCAGCACAAAAAGTTTGAAGCCGACCTGAAGATGCGTCCTCCATTTAATGCACAGACTTCAACCTATGATACGTTCCGTACATTTCATATGATGTATCAGCCATTGATGATTGATGCCTTTCACGTTTGCTATATTTTAATCAGATGAAAGTGTCAGAACCCTTAGAGGTCATAAATCCTATGTGGAATGGAAGGCATTCAGATTCGATCCAAACAAAGCACCGTGTTCCTTGGATCAAGAGCCCATCACCATCAAGGCAAAAGTAATGCATTAATGTAAAATAAAAGTCTGCCATTTCGAGATTAAAAATGGCAAAATGGCACCTACTTTCTTACATATACGTAATACATATATATAAGCCGGTCAAAGGTCCCTCTCTAAAGTCATCACACAGAACGAAATTTGGGACTGTCCTATACAGGAGGCCTGGTCACAGACCGGGCCGCGGGGGCGTTGACCCCCGGAACTCTCTCCAGGTAAACTCCAGGTAAACAACACTGTACATTTGGCCACCCACACATTCAAAAAGTCGCATGAATCTTGCCCAAGACACATTAAACCAGCGCTAAAATTTTGAAGTTAATTGCACACAGCATCCTCGAGCAATAAATTAAAAAGTTACGAGTGTTTTTTTTTTCTTATTTACATTCGAGTTAAAATTCCCTACAATATTGTATGGAAAAATATTTTATTTTGATTTTTTAATAAAAAACTCCAGTTTGATAATATTGGCAAAAAATTGCTAAATTGGCATCCGCATAGTGCAAAATAAATAAAAAAAAAATACTTTCAATTAAGTTACATTTAGGGTTTGTAGCCGATCGGAAGAAGCATTCTTTACTTTTTATGGTCACTAAAATATTTGACATTTAAATAAATCTTTGCAATAAATTAAAATTTCGCGCAAGGAAATTAAAATAACGATTCTTCATCGTTTTATTGACATGTTTCTCGTTTTACAATTTTTATTTTCTAAGGCTTTATTTTTTCCTCCAATTAAGCGGCCCATGTAACTTGATGCCCTACGCGTCGTCCTGGATTTCTATGTCGATGGGCCATCTGGCCCGTCTCCTAGACGTCTCCTAGAGCTACACCTCTCACGCCATCGTCAAGCCTACGTGAGATTACCTCACGAAATCGTAATGGCATGGTTGCAAACAAACCATATCATGGGCGGGGTTAGAACCTGCGATCAGATACTCTCTGATCGCGGGTTCTAACCCCGCCCGTGGTATGGTTAGTCTTTGTAAATTTCTCTATTTTTGCTTTTACAAACAACGGTTTTACAGGGTTAGGTTAAGGGTCTCTACCTTCATATACACACTAAAAGCTGTTACCTACCTCGACTCATTCTAAGGCCTTATTCTTGTTATGAGATATAAAATAGGGTATAGGGTGAAGGTGGAGTTATCTGTGGCCAGCGTTTTCATTTGGTCAACCGACTTCATTTCATCCATGTCTTTATGTTGCACGAACATCTTCCAGATTTGAGTCATCATAGGAATAAACGATCTCAGATGAAGTGATGTTCTTGAGAAAGGTGCAACCAGAGTGTAGATGCTGTCCGTCTTGTGTAGAAGCTCGCAGTAAGGCAACCCACATCCCTCCTGTGTTGAAGGATCTGATGAAATGACAGGTCTGTCCAGACTAGGTCCTGGCGAGAGATGAGTCGTCTTGCTCTGTTCTCTTATCAGTCAAGAAGTTGTATGTGAGATAGAGGACAGGCAGTCCAAGGAAGTGGAGCATATTCAAGGTGTGAGCGTACTTGTGTCTCGTACAAAATCTTGCAACCTCTACTGTTGAGCAGATGCAACATACGTCTAAGTGCTGTAAGCTTCCTGGTCCCTTTGTAAAGTTAAGAACGTTGCTCATAGTCAGTTTGAAGTCAAATTTCACGCCAAGAATATCAACTTCATCCCCGGGTACCAACACTCTTTCATTCATTCTTACCTATGCTCCAGCATCACCATCATGGTGCCTAGAGACCATCATCATTTGTGTTTTCTCAGGAGCAAATGTGACCTTCCATCATTTTCCCTATGCTGATGCAGCCGCAAAACTGGTGATGGATGTAACATACAGTAGCCGGCATTTCCTCTCTCTCTTGGATAAATAAATGTCAGAATACAGTTCTATGAGTATACATGGGATTCTGGGATGGGTTAAAGGTCATTGAAACAGACATTCCATGAAAACAGCCCAAGCACACTTACCCCTCTCTCTCTCTCTCTCTCTCTCTCTCTCTCTCTCTCTCTCTCTCTCTCTCTCTCTCTCTCTCTCTCTCTCTCTCTCTCTCTCTAAGGCTCGCCAAATATGCTTTTGCAAGGGCAGGCATTCAAAAATTCTCCTGACCGAGCAAGAATCTGCATAATTAAATGAACCAGCTGAAGGCATGTGCTTCATCACTAGTAAAACTGTAGCAGCAGTACCCCAGCAGCACTACCCCAGCAGCAGTACCCCAGCAGCAGTACCCCAGCAGCACTACCCTAGCAGCACTACCCCAGCAGCAGTACCCCAGCAGCACTACCCCAGCAGTACCCCAGCAGCACTACCCCAGCAGCACTACCCCAGCAGCAGTACCCCAGCAACACTACCCCAGCAGCACTACCCCAGCAGCACTACCCCAGCAGCACTACCCCAGCAGCACTACCCCAGCAGCACTACCCCAGCAGCACTACCCCAGCAGCACTACCCCAGCAGCAGTACCCCAGCAACACTACCCCAGCAGCACTACCCCAGCAGCACTACCCCAGCAGCACTACCACAGCAGCCCCAGCACTACCCCAGCAGCACGACCCCAGCAGCACTACCCCAGCACCACTACCCCAGCAGCACTACCCCAGCAGCACTACCCCAGCAGCACTACCCCAGCAGCAGTACCCCAGCAGCACCCGAGCAGCAGCACTACCCCAGCAGCAGCACCCCAGCAACACTACCCCAGCAGCACCCGAGCAGCAGTACCCCAGCAGCACCCGAGCAGCAGTACCCCAGCAGCGCCCGAGCAGCAGCACTACCCCAGCAGCAGCAGTACCCCAGCAGCACCCGAGCAGCAGCACTACCCCAGCAGCAGCACCCCAGCAGCACCACCCCAGCAGCACTACCCCAGCAGCAGTACCCCACAACCAGCAAGCAGCACTACCCCAGCAGCACTACCCCAGCAGCACTACCCCAGCAGCACTACCCCAGCAGCAGTACCCCAGCAGCAGTACCAAAGCAACACAACCCCAGCAGCACTACCCCAGCATCACTACCCCAGCAGCACTACCCCAGCAGCACTACCCCAGCACCAGTACCCCAGCACCAGTACCCCAGCACCAGTACCCCAGCAGCACCCACCCCAGCAGCACTACCCCAGCACCAGTACCCTACAACCAGTACTTAAGCAGCACTACCCCAGCAGCAGTACCCCAGCAGCACTACCCCAACAGCACTACCCCAGCAGCAGTACCCCAGCAGCAGTACCCAAGCAGCACTACCCCAGCAGCACTACCCCAGCAGCACTACCCCAGCAGGCACTGCACCCCACAGCACTACCAGCAGCGTGCCCAGCACTACCCCAGCGGCAGTGCCCCAGCAGCACTACCCAGACTAGCGCACTGCGCGCTGCTACCCGCAGGCACTACCCCAGCGGCACTACCCCAGCAGCGTGCACAGCACTGCCCAGCAGCATACCCCAGCAGCGTGCCCGAGCAGCGGTACCATGGCACGTCCCCAGCGGCGCTGCCCCAGCGCGGTACCCAGCAGCAGTACCAGGCAGCACCCCGCAGGCACGGCCCGTCCCAGCGGCACTGGGCACCCCAGAGCACTGCCCCAGCAGCGTGCCCCAGCACGTACCCGCGGCACTGCCCCAGCAGCATGCCCCAGCGCACTACCCCGGACGGCGGTCCCCAAGCGGCAGTGCCATGCAGCGATCCGCAGCAGCGGTCCCCAGCGCCTACCCCAGCGCACTACCCCAGCACACTGCCCCAGCGCAGTACCCCAGCAGCCATCTGGCCTGCAGACACTACCCAGCAGCACTCAGCGCGGTACCCCAGCGCATACCCCAGCGCGTGCCCCGCGGCAGTGCGCAGCACTGCCGCACGGTCCCCAGGCACTACCCCCAGGCACTACCCCAGCAGTGCGGCACCCAGTCCAGCAGCCTACGGCAGCGGCGTGCCTGGCAGCAGTACCCAGCAGGCATACCCGCAGCGGTGCCAGGAGCGGCCCAGGCGGCACTACCCCAGCGGCATACCCCAGCGGCACTGCCCCAGCGGCATCCCCAGCGCAGTGCCCCGGCAGCGTACCATCAGCACTGCCCAGCAGCACTGTACCCCAGCGCAGTCCACTCGTACGCCCAGTCCAGCGGTACCCCAGCAGCACTACCCCAGCGCAGTGCCCCAGGGCAGTGCCCAGCGGACTGACCCCACGCGTCCAGCAGCACTACCCCAGCAGCCTACCCCAGCAGTACCCACAGCAGCGGTGCCCAGGCAGCGTGCCCTGGCAGCGGTGCCTCAGCGGCGGTACCATCAGCAGCACGTATCAGGGCCAGGCCCAAGCAGCACTACCCCAGCGGCCTACCCCACGGCACGTACCCCAGCAGCAGTGCCCCAGCTGCCAGTACAGCATCGTACCCCAGCGTGCCCCAGCGGCATACCCCGCACGCAGTCCCCATCAGCAGTACCCCAGCACAGTGCCCTGCCAGTACCCCAGCAGCGGTCTCCAGCACCAGTACCCCAGGAGCAGGCCCAAGCAGCCTACCCCAGCACGTACCCCAGCGCACTACCCCAGCACCAGTACCCCAGCAGGCTGTGCCCAGCAGCACTACCCCAGCACAGTACCCCAGCAGCATACCCCAGCACCAGTCCCCAGCACAGTACCCAGCAGCACTACTCCAGCGCAGTACCCCAGCAGCACACCCCAGCAGCACTACCCCAGCAGCAATACCCGAGCAGTACCCCAGCGGCACTACCCCAGCACCAGTCCCAGCGCTGTACCCAGCAGCACTCCCCAGCACCAGTCGGCAGCTACGCCCAGCGCGTACCCCAGCAGCGGTACCCCAGCAGCACTACTCCAGCAGCAGTGCCCCAGCAGCACTGCCCAGGCACTGCCACAGCGCATGAGCGGTACCCCAGCGGCACTACCCAGCAGCTACCCACAGCAGCTACTCCAGCAGCCAGTATCCCAGCAGCCTACCTGCCAGCACTAGCAGCAGCAATGCCACGGAAGAGTGCCGCAGCACTACCCCCAGCAGCTACTCGCCCCAGTATCCAGCTACCCGCAGCACTACCCAGCAGCAATATACGTGACCCAGCACATACCCCAGGCACTCTCCTGCACAGTATCCAGCACATACCCCAGCACACTACCCCAGCAATCCATGACAGTACCCAGCGCACTACCCCAGCAGCACTGCTCCAGCACGTTCAGCAACACTACCCCAGGCACCAGCGAAATCCATGAGCAGTCCAGCGCACTACCCCAGCAGCATATCGCAAGTACCCCAGCACACTACCCCAGCAGCACTACCCCACGGCTCAGCAACACTCCCAGCAGCACTACCCCAGCAGCAGTCCCACATACAGATACAGCAGCATGAGTACCAGTAAACAATGACAGTTGTTCATTAAAGTCTGTCTTACAAGCACAAAACTTGTATTGTGAAATTCATCATTGACTACTGTGATATGCAAATGATCCGCTAGAACTTAAATTTGCATAATAAAACTCACTGTACAAGTATATGAAAGATATTTTTGTCTAAACTTTTCAAATGTCACACGAGAAATAAGTTTTGTTATTGTCGTTGTTGTTGTTGTTGCTAGTGCTGCTGCTGCTCTCTGCTGCTGCTGCTGCTGCATTTCTGCTGAAGCAGCGCATGATGATCAATCTTTGTTTACTTAAACATTTTTTCCCTTTAACCTATTGTTTCCTTTCAAATCTCTTAATTTCCTTCATTTACAGACCTTCACAAACTCGACTAACTTTCGCAGCTTCTTCTGCGTCTCCCAGAAACAGTGTCATCAGCTAAAACCAACTGTGGAAGTTTCAATTTTATCAGATTCAGTATTATTTTCAACCTACGCCTCTTCCCAAGATTCTAGCACTTATTTCTTTGATGACCTTTATATCAGAAAAAGGTATCATCGCGCATCTCCGTTAATCGCCTAAATTTACTGGAAAATAATTCCTTTCCCTCTGAAATCTGCCCCCTCAAGGAAGGTTCCTTGATGTTGGTGAGGGCTTTGATTTAGGGGGTGGATCTGTGCTCAGTTCCCCGAATTAAGCCTGAATGCCTTCCACATCCCCGCTAGGCGCTGTATAATCCTCCGGGTTTAGCGCTTCCCATGATTATAATAATAATAATAATCTGAAATCTGCCTTTCTGCATGCTCTTGTAAGTTCGCCAGGTGCTGTCCCGGTCGGATCTTCTCCAGATGGTAACCTCAGCCTAAATGACTTCAACGTTCAATATCTGATGCATCTTAGGGCAGAAAATGTTCATGAAGCTTAATTTGTGTGAGGGCAAATTTATCGTTTTGAAATTAATTAAAAAATGAAATCGATGGAATCCGTACGAGAATGTTTCTTCTGATTGGCTTCAAATTTTTAGCCTCGAGTGTATTTGTTTTCCCAGAGGTTCACATTGATACTGGGTTGCATGAGTCCTAATTTGATATGTTGATTAGACTGATTACCATTCAGTTACTAAAGAATGTTTTATCGCTGATGCATTTGCATAAGAAGAATGACTCACTATATGTGTGTGTGTGTGTGTGTGTGTGTGTGTGTGATGTGTGTGTGTGTGTGTGATGTGTGTGTATGGGTGGTTAATAGTATATATGTATGTGTGTGTATGTGTGTGTTATTTATGTATGTGTGTGTATGTGTGTGTGTGTATATATGTGTGTGTGTGTGTGTGTGTGTGTGTGTGTGTGTGTGTATATATGTGTGTGTGTGTGTGTGTGTGTGTGTGTGTGTGTGTGTGTGTGTGTGTTAGTTTGTGTGTGTGTGTGTGTGTGTGTGTGTGTGTGTGTGTGTGTGTGTGTGTGCACAAATTATTGAAACTGTAAAAATTGAAATCGTTGGTTTCAGAGCAATTTTCTGGAAAGCGTTATCTGATAGTCTTCAAACTTTCCAGTGTTGTTGGACTTTACTGAAACAAAGCTCAGCTTTCATTTTCAGCTATGTAAATTTTAAATTGAAAGTTTTATTTTATTTTAATATATTACTGGTTATCACTACTGGATATCTCATTTGGATATCATTTGGATATCTCATTTGGATATCTCATTTGGATATCTCATTTGGATATCGCATTTGGATATCTCATTGGATTCTCATTTGGATATTTTGGATATCTCATTGGATATCTCATTTGGATATCTCATTTTGGATATCGATTGGATATCTCATTGGATATCTTGGATATCATTTGGATATCTCATTTGGATATCTCATTTGAATCATTTGGATATCTCATTTGATATCATTGATATCTCATTTGGATATCTCATTTGGATATCTCATTTGGATATCTCATTTGGATATCTCATTTGGATATCTCATTTGGATATCCATTTCAGATATCTCATTTGGATCTCATTTGGATATCTCATTTGGATATCTCATTTGAATATCTCATTTGGATATCTCATTTGGATATCATTGATATCTCTTTGATTCATTGATATCCATTTGATATCATTTGGATATCTCATTTGGATATCTCATTTGGATATCTCATTTGGATATCTCATTTGGATATCTCATTTGGATATCTCATTTGATCTTTCATTTGAATATCTCATTTGGATATCGCATTCTCGGATATCGACAAATATTTGGATATCCATTGACCATTTACTTTGTTCATGCCAGTTTGCTAATAACTTTTATTGCCTTTAAAACAAAACAAAAAACCAATTGTTTTTCTATTAGGATCGTAAAGTAGGTTTAGCTCTTCTTTTTGATAATAATAATAATAATTATAATAATAATAGGATCATAAAGAATTTTAATAGAACAATGCTGCAAAATGAGAAACATTGAAAACGTGCGTTTTATACTGTTACAAATATTCCCGAGTTTACTGAGCTCTTACCTACTGTCAGCAATACCAGAGCTGCACGTTGCTATGCACAATGCTCTTGTCTTCAGAACGCCTTAGCCTACCGGTTTCAAACTTTCAACCGTGTTGAACCGTAACTATGGGAAGGTTCAGTAGTAACTGATAGGTATAGGTGTTCTCTGCTTAATTTTATATGCGCTACTTTCCGATATTGATTTCTATTTGATAACTCAGATAGCCACTTCGTCGGCTTCAAAATTTCAACACTCGTATATCCTACTTAGAGAAAGATTGTGTTGTTGATAGTGTGTAAGTGCTATTTTGTCACTTTTAATGTGGTAGTGGAGTAGTAATATGACCTTGACAATACTGACCTTGTACAAAACAGTAGGCCACCCACATCCTCTGGTGTTGAATGCTCTGATGAAATGACAGATCTGTCCCAGACCAGGTCCTGGCGAGAAGTCGTGGTGAGACGGATGGCAGCTGAATTATGCTTCCTGACAGGAGATGCCCGATGCTGGTGAGGCTCTTAATTCTCGACACTGAACTCTCCTTGAATTTGAATGCCCTAGGGCCTAGAGTTTTCCGTAGTTAAAATTAATTTGCATGCAGGAACTTTAATATTGTGCTTGAAAATGGAGCTAAATTCTGAATGATAGAGAATGCCCTCTGATGTCACATACGAAGGCTATAAATTATTCCACCGCCAGGTCAACTTAGGAAAGGTGGTGGGTGCGATGTATCTCAGAGACAACTTAAATTGTTGTTTGGATCAAGATATTAATGTCAGGTCATTAACCAGAATCTGTTTGTGTTACCTAAAGGCTTCTCGACCAGAAAAGACTAATTTTGGTGTGATTTACTGGGCCCCAAATCTTGATAGGGAGTGCAGTAATACTTCTATGGGACGAAATTCGTAAAAGCGTTAATACGAAAATGTTGTGCTAATGGAGATTTCAACTATAGACAGATTACTGGGCAATTTGACAGGAAATTTAGAAGTCAAGATGACTTTCTTGATACGATCAGGATTGTTTTAAGACAGTTTGTGATCAGAGCAACTAGGAAATAACCTCCTTGATTGGACTCTGCAGTAGGAAACAGCTAATTAATAATCTTGAGGTTAATGATGAGCTTGGGAAGTGATCTAAATCCTCAGTTTTTAATATATCATTGGAATTCCTAATAATGGCAATCAGAGTCTCATCCTGACTTTCACATTGCTGATTTATAGGACTGAAAAATTACTTAGGTGATAAACTGGAAGGACCTGACTAAAGAGGTCAGGTAGGTGGTGATGTTTGCCGATATGATGCTTTCACAGGGACTGTTATAGTTCTAGCTCTCAGTCAAACTGTATGTCCAAATGAAATCAGATCAAACAAATAGATCCGTAAATGGATGAACAATAGATTAAAATATCTGACATTTTGGTCAAAGTGGCATAATAGGGCAAATCAAAAGACGATAGGGCAATTGAAGATCGATATGTTAGTTGCAAAGGAAATAAAACGGATTGAAAGCAAAAGTTATGAGTTAAAGTTGCAAGGGAGATCGCAGCCCTTACTGACCTCTAGATTTCTTTCAGGTATGAGAAGTAAGATCAGGGACAAGATAGCCCACTCCAACAGTTCACTCAGGTCAGCTCACTTGACAGTGATAAGAAAATGTGTAACTTTTTAACCATCTTCCTCACTCAGTTTTACCAGCAGGATACCACTGATATTCAGTATTGATAAATTATGTATGAACAGGTTATCGATAATAAACTGACTTGTACTATAGGTCACCCTAAGTGACATGAGTCCTAGGCAAATAGATCAAATTAAAACCCTAACAAATCCCAGGCCTGATGACAGTGTGTCCAGGGTTCTAAGAGGAATGTAAGAGGAGCTTACATTCACCTTTGGCTAATCTTTTCACATATCCACTAACTGGCAGCGGTTGCTAGTTAAGTGGAAAATGGCAAATGTGATACCTATTTGTCAAAACCAGGTGACCCAGAGTCTGTAGCTTTGAACTATAACCAATAAGTTTCCTCCCTCCATGTCAGGAGAATTTATGGAATCTAATTGCCGAGGCAGTTCGTACCACAAGCCTGAAAAGCATAAATTAATCAACGAATCTCAGCATGGTTTTACAAAGGGTCTTCTCACTTACGATTCATTAACTTTTTCACTAAGGTATTTGGGAGGTGTCTGGTAGTGATATGATTGTGTGTATATGGATTTCAGTAAGGCTTTTGAGGGGTCCCCATCAGAGACTATTGAGGAAAATTAAGCATGGGAATCAAGTTCTCTGGATGCGCATGGTTGACAAATAGGCACAGAGTTTTGCATAATGGAGAAATCAGAAATGGGAAATGTCACGAGCGTGTTCCCACAGAGGTCAGTGTTGGGCCCCTGCCTGTTCCCAATCTACACTAGAACGACATAGATGAGGGCATAAACAGAGCGACATGTCAGGTTTCCCATTGATTATCACCAAAAATAGGCCAGATCGAATTCATTCTGACGAGGACATTCCAGCTCTCCAGGAAGATTTGAATTGACTGATAACGAGTGGAGTCGGGATGCTAGATGCAGTTTAATTAACCTATATGCAGTTCAAATTTGACAGGACAATACCTATCCACATATAACTAAATAATGTAGATCTTAATATTACGGATTGCGAAAAGATTTTGCAGGGTAGTTCTGGTTGTGTTAAGTCTGAAACCAAGACAACGTTCATCAAGTGTTCCACAATAAGAGCTAATAGAATCCTTGGCTTCCATATCAGAAGTCTAAATAAGTTGGAGTCTACAGGTTGTTCTTCAACTCTATACATCCTTGGAATTAGGCCTCATTTAATTGCTGGAAATTTTAGTCACACCTTATCAGAATGGATAATAAATTCTCTGGAAATATGTTGACCAGAGGATGACATAGTTGATCATGTATCAGAAACCTTCCTATGACGGATGAGACTAAGGGCCCTGAATCTGCACCTCTAGAAAGACAAATCTAGGGAAGATATGATTGAGGTGATATAAATGGAGGACAGGAATAAATAAAGGGAATAAATGTAGTATTTTGATGAAAAATGATCTAGCCTAGACACAGGACTCAGTAACAATGGTTTTTAAGTTGGAAAAATTCAGATTCAGGAAGGATATAGTGAAAGTACTGGTTTGGTTTAATAGAGGTTGTGGATGAGTGGAACAAACTACACAAAGTTACCACTGATTAAACCATTCTGTAACGTTGTGTAACTTTAAAATGAAGTTGGATAAATACATGAGTGGATGTGGGTGGGTGTGAGTTAGACCTGAATGGCTTGTGCTCTCCAGGTCGGTTCGCTCTGTTCCTCCTCAAGTCAAGTGTGACCTGACCTGAAAAGCTAGGTTGGAGTGCTTAAAACTTAAACAACTGGAAGACGGACCTCCTCGCATGTAGGCTATAGGCCTTCTGCAGTGTTCCTTCGTTCTTAATGTTCTTATGTTCTTAAAAAAGAAAACTCTCTGCTGGCATCAATCTTTGAATAGTTGATGCATTGCACAGAAGATGAGAACTAAACTTCTCTTTTGTACAGTGATGTGCAAGACTTTTAGATTCTTCACAGGAATACTGGAGACTGCATCTATTTACTGTAGCTTCCAACATTTAATGCTGTTGTCTTTTCCTCAAGCACCTTCACTTTATTATACGGATAAATTTAATGTCCAGGTATTCAAACAGAACTGGTTTATGATGAAATTCCTGGAAGTTCTTGATCATCAATAAACACTAGTTTGATAATTATGTTATCATGGGTTAAATCCCAAATGTACGTTTTATATTTCAAAAATATTGACAGCTTCACACTAATCAGCAATCATCAACTAAAATACCACACTACAAGAATTCCAAAATCAATATGCGGAGTGGGTTAATTTAGAATGGATCTGAGAGAATAGTGAATTTAACATAGATTTGGACTCTGAAAAAGATAATTTAACATTTATTAGTGGCAAGTTTGAATTAGCTTTAGGCTTTGTATGTCCTAATTTTCTATTTTAATTGAATAAATGAGATATTAGCTTAAATAATAGAACTGGAGATTTATGATAGTAACATCAGATTTCTCTACTTCATGTACAATACGATTTTGTTCACAGAAAAATTGAGTTGATAAAATTCAAATTGGAAAGGGACTCTATCATAAAAAAATACAGAAACTAATTTTGTAAAAAACAAAAATCATCGTTATTTTGCTCTCGAGCCAATAGACTGTGTTAGTTTTATTTTATTGTTTACATTGCTGTTTATGTAACAACATACCGAACATCGATGAATAATTCAAATAGGTTCAGCAGTTTTATAAATATAACACGAGGATACTCAGACTAGAAACTATATCTATGGACTCATTTTGCTGATCATTCGAAAATGTTCACAATGAGAGTGGAGACCTCGGGGGTTAAATGTACCTGATTGGTTGGTATATTGAAGGGTTGCCTTCCAGCTGGTTTATGGTTGCCCGAAGGAAGACTTTAGTTAGACCGGAAATATTTGCAAATGTTTATACTGATGTGTGTGTGTGTGTGTGTGTGTGTGTGTGTGTGTGTGTGTGTGTGTGTGTGTGTGTGTGTGTGTGTGTACTCGTCTATTTGTGCTTACCTATTTGTGGTTGCAGGGGTAGATTCTCAGATCTTGGCCGCGCCTCTTCGCTGGTCGCTACTAGGGCCACTCTTTCATAAGAACATAAGAAAGAAGGAACACTGCAACAGGCCTACTGACCCATACGAAGCAGGTCCATGTTACCCTCCTGTGTAGCCCAATCACCCACCTAGTCAGGTCACTTCCACTTATGGAAGGAGCATGGCATCAAACCTAGTAGCACAAGCTAGTCAGGTTCAACTCACACCCACCCACATCCACTCACGTATTTATCTAACCTATTTTTAAAACTACACAACGTTTTAGCCTGAATAACTGTACTCGGGAGTTTGTTCCACTCATCCACAACTCTATTACCAAACCAGTACTTTCCTATATCCTTCCTGAATCTGAATTTTTCCAACTTGAAACCATTGCTGCGAGTCCTGTCTTGGCTGGAAATTTTCTGCACGCTATTTACATCCCCTTTATTTATTCCTGTTTTCCATTTATACACCTCGATCATATCACCCCTAATTCCACGCCTTTCTAGAGAGTGCAGATTCAGGGCCCTCAGTCTATACTCATAGGGAAGATTTCTGATACATGGGATCAACTTTGTACCTCTTTTTAAAGCTATGTATTGATCCTCCTTTCACTACTTCACTCTCCAAATTGTTCCACTTCCTGACAAGTCTAAGGCTAAAGAAATACTTCCTAATATCCATATGACTCATCTAAGTTTTTAACTTCCGGTTGTGTCCCCTTGTTCTTGTGTACTGTGACCTTGTTCACCACCATGTCTCTCTATCCTTCCTGTCCTCCAGTGTCGACAGGTTGAGTTCCCTTAATCCTTCTTGTTGGAATATTTTAGCTTTCACAACCTAACATCAAGAGATCATTTCCTTTAAGAAAAACACATCAGCGCTAAAAGTTTAATGTTGACCAGAAGATACATTTTCCAGTTATTGTACAGAATCCAACAAAATACGTGCCTGCACAGCTTTAACCCGTGAAATGATCCATCCATTTTCAACGATGCCTCAGTCATTGAAGATTGATGCCGTTCACAGGAAACAGACAAATCCCTAGCGAGGAAGATAAGTACAGTAACTTGGGTCAAGAAACCTTCACCAACATCTAGGCAAAATATTGCAATAAGGTAAAATAACACTGTATAATTTTGAGATTAAAAGTGACAAAGTAGCATCTACACTAGAGATTCCCAACGTGGGGCGTACACAGGGGGTAATCTGAATGTTTTCTGGAGCAATATAAGAATGCTACAATAAAATCAATTTAATTTTGGTGCATTGTATGTTTGCCAAACTTTATACCTTTTTAGAACCCAAATTTGGTTTTATATCAGCGGGGAGAGACATCAAATTTTTGAGGTGTCGAGATAAAACATGGCGCAACAAAAGTTGGGAACCACTGATCTACACAATCCATTCACTGTAATAACCTTGGATAACTAAAGTGTGATGAATATTTGTAAATGGTCAATAATAACCCACATGGAGGCAGAAATAAAGATAAAGACTAAGCCTTTTAGAAGAGGCATAATTAAGTTAATTCACTGGTAAACTGGCACCAGCATTCTCCAGTAACTATCCAAGTCTTCATGTAAATACTACACTCAACTCTTAAAAGTTTCAAGCCGATCAGAAAAAGTTTTCACAAGCAATTACACGGAACCTAAAACAGAGATTTTTTTAAACAACTGAATAAACCTTTCTCTGTCATGTTATAAAGGCATAAAATACCGACAACATGATGAGTAAGATATGTGCAACACTAGTAATCTTCAATGATGAATCGTTTCTGTTGCAGACTTTAATTGAAAACAGAGATGAATTACTCTCCTGGAGACATCACCCTTGCTGGAAAACGAATTAGCCGAATTGGAGAGAGAGAGAGAGAGCTTAATGTAAACAATCCTTCAGTCTTTGTGTAAGACAGTCTCGTTGCCTGAGACTAAGAGACTTATTGTCTTCCACCAAGGTCATCACCAGGAGTGTTACATCTATATTCTACTGATAAAGCCTGGAGTGCAGGCGGAAAGTTCGAAGAGTAAAGATTCCCGGTGTTGTACATGTCTTACTCGTCACCTTTTTCTTAACTTCCAGTATATTACTGTTGAAAAATTTGAAGTCGATCGATTGAGATATTCTCAAGTTACCAACGAAAACTGTTGAAAAAGATGAAAAAAAAACATCCTGGCAATTAGCTGAGGATACCAGTTATGGGCTACATAACTAGTGGAAAAGACTCAAGGGTAAATAATATGTGTATTACATCTTTATGGCAAGTGCCACACACACACTCACGCGCACACACACGCATGCACACACACACAGACACACACACAGACACACACACACACACACACACACACACACACACACACACACACACACACACACACACACACACACACACACACACACACACACACACACAGGGGCAGGGGGGGAGGTGGGGTTGCTCTGCTCGTAAAAAACAGATGGAAATTCGAGAAAATGGAAGGCATAGATGAGACGGGAGAAAGAGACTACATAGCAGATACACTTCAGTCTGGGGAACACAGAGTGGTCATTGCAGTGATGTATAATCCACCACAGAACTGCAGGAGGCCAAGAGAGGAATATGAAGATAGCAACAGAGCAATGGTGGACACACTTGCTGAGGTGGCAAGAAGAGCTCATTCCAGCAGAGCAAAGTTGCTGGTTATGGGGGATTTCAACCACAGGGAGATCGACTGGGAAAACCTGGAGCCACATGGGGGTCCCGAAACATGGAGAGCCAGGATGCTGGACGTGGTGCTGGAAAACCTCATGCACCAACATGTTAAGGACACTACCAGAGTGAGAGGGGAGGATGAACCAGCAAAATTGGACCTTGTGTTCACCCTGGGCAGCTCAGACATTGAGGACATCAAGTATGAGAGTCCCCTAGGAGCTAGTGACCACGTGGTTCTGTGCTTTGAATACATAGTAGAGCTGCAAGTTGAAGACTCAGATTATCACAGGGATGTTTGGAAGTATTTCTTCAGTCACAGAGTTGCCAGGAAGTGGATTAGTCTGGGAAGTGATGTAGTGGAGGCAGGATCCATACATAGTTTTAAGAAGAGGTATGACAATGCTCATAGAGCAGGAAGAGTGACCTAGAAGAGGCCAGTGAAGAGGCAGGGCCAGGAGCTGTGAATCGACCCCTGCAACCACAACTAGGCGTCGCCTGAGGCCTCAGTGTGACCAGATGTTAAAAGCCACAAAGCTTGAATCCCTGGGGATCCGTGATCCCCAGGGGAGGGAGAGTGTGAGTCTCCCCACCCCAGTCCCTCTCACACACTCACAAGGTGGGTGTGAGTCTCCCCACTTCACTCTCCTCACACACACACTCACAGGGTGGGTGTGAGTCTCCCCACTCCACTCTCGACACACTCTCTCACGCCAACAAAGGACATTGTTCCCTTAACATGTAACAAAAAACTAGTGAAAAAATTCTTTTAGAGTAGAGGTGCACAGGGATACCTGGGGACACTCAAACCTATCTAGAGAGAGAGAGAGAGAGAGGAAAAAACGAGCTACAGTTACCTCTTTTGTACTTTACTGAGGTACAAGTACTGTGGACTCTGATACAGAAATTGCAGGTTCGAGTCCTGCTGTGGACGTAGAGACAATGCTTATAAATAATTTCGCCTGTTTGCGATTTGTTAAGCATATCTATCTATCTATCTATCTATCTATCTATATATCTATATATATATATATATATATATATATATATATATATATATATATATATATATATATATATATATATATATTTATTTTTATTTATTATTTATTTATTATCACACCGGCCGATTCCCACCAAGGCAGGGTGGCCCGAAAAAGAAAAACTTTCACCATCATTCACTCCATCACTGTCTTGCCAGAAGGGTGCTTTACACTACAGTTTTTAAACTGCAACATTAACACCCCTCCTTCAGAGTGCAGGCACTGTACTTCCCATCTCCAGGACTCAAGTCCGGCCTGCCGGTTTCCCTGAATCCCTTCATAAATGTTACTTTGCTCACACTCCAACAGCACGTCAAGTATTAAAAACCATTTTTCTCCATTCACTCCTATCAAACACGCTCACGCATGCCTGCTGGAAGTCCAAGCCCCTCGCACACAAAACCTCCTTTACCCCCTCCCTCCAACCCTTCCTAGGCCGACCCCTACCCCGCCTTCCTTCCACTACAGACTGATACACTCTTGAAGTCATTCTGTTTTGCTCCATTCTCTCTACATGTCCGAACCACCTCAACAACCCTTCCTCAGCCCTCTGGACAACAGTTTTGGTAATCCCGCACCTCCTCCTAACTTCCAAACTACGAATTCTCTGCATTATATTCACACCACACATTGCCCTCAGACATGACATCTCCACTGCCTCCAGCCTTCTCCTCGCTGCAACATTCATCACCCACGCTTCACACCCATATAAGAGCGTTGGTAAAACTATACTCTCATACATTCCCCTCTTTGCCTCCAAGGACAAAGTTCTTTGTCTCCACAGACTCCTAAGTGCACCACTCACTCTTTTTCCCTCATCAATTCTATGATTCACCTCATCTTTCATAGACCCATCCGCTGACACGTCCACTCCCAAATATCTGAATACGTTCACCTCCTCCATACTCTCTCCCTCCAATCTGATATTCAATCTTTCATCACCTAATCTTTTTGTTATCCTCATAACCTTACTCTTTCCTGTATTCACCTTTAATTTTCTTCTTTTGCACACCCTACCAAATTCATCCACCAATCTCTGCAACTTCTCTTCAGAATCTCCCAAGAGCACAGTGTCATCAGCAAAGAGCAGCTGTGACAACTCCCACTTTGTGTGTGATTCTTTATCTTTTAACTCCACGCCTCTTGCCAAGACCCCCGCATTTACTTCTCTTACAACCTCATCTATAAATATATTAAACAACCACGGTGACATCACACATCCTTGTCTAAGGCCTACTTTTACTGGGAAAAAATTTCCCTCTTTGCTACATACTCTAACTTGAGCCTCACTATCCTCGTAAAAACTCTTCACTGCTTTCAGTAACCTACCTCCTACACCATACACTTGCAACATCTGCCACATTGCCCCCCTATCCACCCTGTCATACGCCTTTTCCAAATCCATAAATGCCACAAAAACCTCTTTAGCCTTATCTAAATACTGTTCACTTATATGTTTCACTGTAAACACCTGGTCCACACACCCCCTACCTTTCCTAAAGCCTCCTTGTTCATCTGCTATCCTATTCTCCGTCTTACTCTTAATTCTTTCAATTATAACTCTACCATACACTTTACCAGGTACACTCAACAGACTTATCCCCCTATAATTTTTGCACTCTCTTTTATCCCCTTTGCCTTTATACAAAGGAACTATGCATGCTCTCTGCCAATCCCTAGGTACCTTACCCTCTTCCATACATTTATTAAATAATTGCACCAACCACTCCAAAACTATATCCCCACCTGCTTTTAACATTTCTATCTTTATCCCATCAATCCCGGCTGCCTTACCCCCTTTCATTTTACCTACTGCCTCACGAACTTCCCCCACACTCACAACTGGCTCTTCCTCACTCCTACAAGATGTTATTCCTCCTTGCCCTATACACGAAATCACAGCTTCCCTATCTTCATCAACATTTAACAATTCCTCAAAATATTCCTTCCATCTTCCCAATACCTCTAACTCTCCATTTAATAACTCTCCTCTCCTATTTTTAACTGACAAATCCATTTGTTCTCTAGGCTTTCTTAACTTGTTAATCTCACTCCAAAACTTTTTCTTATTTTCAACAAAATTTGTTGATAACATCTCACCCACTCTCTCATTTGCTCTCTTTTTACATTGCTTCACCACTCTCTTAACTTCTCTCTTTTTCTCCATATACTCTTCCCTCCTTGCATCACTTCTACTTTGTAAAAACTTCTCATATGCTAACTTTTTCTCCCTTACTACTCTCTTTACATCATCATTCCACCAATCGCTCCTCTTTCCTCCTGCACCCACTTTCCTGTAACCACAAACTTCTGCTGAACACTCTAACACTACATTTTTAAACCTACCCCATACCTCTTCGACCCCATTGCCTATGCTCTCATTAGCCCATCTATCCTCCAATAGCTGTTTATATCTTACCCTAACTGCCTCCTCTTTTAGTTTATAAACCTTCACCTCTCTCTTCCCTGATGCTTCTATTCTCCTTGTATCCCATCTACCTTTTACTCTCAGTGTAGCTACAACTAGAAAGTGATCTGATATATCTGTGGCCCCTCTATAAACATGTACATCCTGAAGTCTACTCAACAGTCTTTTATCTACCAATACATAATCCAACAAACTACTGTCATTTCGCCCTACATCATATCGTGTATATTATATATATATATATATATATATATATATATATATATATATATATATATATATATATATATATATATATAATATAGGGAAGTACCACCTCTATAGCTGGACTGGGGACCCTCATCCTCAGAGAAGACAATAAACGTACCTCAGGGAAAAGTCAAGGTTCTTCCCGGAGCTGTTTGAATATTTTCTTCTCCTACCACCCCCTATATTTGATATTCTATGTGAACATTTATTAATAAACAGAATACATTTACAGAAAAACATAAACATAAATACAATGGCACAATGCATCAAAGATCACGAATTTCCTCCAGCTCCTCCGAGGCTGGACGCGAGCCAAGTATGCAGCAAGCATTTCCCCTTTGGATGGCTACGCTGAGGCGCTGGAACATGAAAGTGGCTGCCCTTGGGTCCCTGGTGGTGTCGATGAGTCTGGAACCCAATTCTTTAAGGAAACGTGTGCCATTTTTTCCCCATGATCCCAAGGTCTCTGATCCCACTGGGACAAATTTATACTGCTGGCTTATGTCCCTGTACTTGCTGATTTTGTACTCAACTCCCTGTGGTCAGCAGCTCCTCCCTGTCGCCCCACACTGTGATGGATAGAGGTGTCAGCCAGTGTGGATACACAGGTATAGTCCCATGCTAAGAGCTTGCCATTCTTCCAAGGATAGATGGTGATCCCGTCGGGGCAGTTTGCTGGGTTGTGGGTATTGTTGGCTGCTAGTGATCGGGGCTCCCTCTCGGCTGGGCATCCAGCTGTAGCAAGGGTTCTCTTTTTGATGTCGTTGACCTCATTGTGTCTTGCATACCAGCCCTTGGTTTTGGAACAGTTAAGACCATGTAAACCGTATTGGTCTGCTTGCGCTTCGCCGCAAATACACGTATATTCTGTGTGAATTGGGGCAGCAAGGCGCAGAGCCACTGCAATACGGAGGGTCTTTGGGTCGAGTCGCGTTCCCATTGCCGATATGGGAACTGTTTGGAAGAAGTCCCCAGAGTGATGTGCGCTCACAGCCTGGAGATGTTGCAGCCCTGAGCATGCTGGCAAGCACCTTTTCAGCGATCGGGCCATCCCAGCTTGACTGTTTGTGAGCCAGTGCTGCACTAGGGTTTGGTGCTGGAGCAGCAAGAGTCTCCCATTCAGTGATGGCACTGGCATAGCTAGGGTCTTCTATTCCTGTTGAGTCACTGAGGGTATCAGGAAGAATTCGTCTTATCAACTCGTTTGATATGCTATGGAAGAGGATAGGAAAGCTGGTAGAGCAATCTGGGAGGGTCTGCGTATATATATATATATATATATATATATATATATATATATATATATATATATATATATATATATATATATATATATATATATATATATATATATATATATATATATATATATATATATATATATATATATATATATATATATATATATATATATATATATATATATATATATATATATATATATATAAATACATATATTTATAATGTAAATCTTAATTACTCTGAATGCATTAATCTAAAGTCATGACAACAGTGCCGTAAGTGTCCTAATAAGCGAATAATATTATTCGCTTCATATCAAGAAGTATAAATAACAGGAGTCCCAAGTTATTCTTTAAGTCTATATATCGTTGGTTAGGCCTCATTTAGATTATGCTGCACAGTTCTGGTCGCCGTATTACAAAAGTTACATAAATGCGCTGGAAGACGTACAGAAAAGGATAACAAAGTTGATTCCATGTATCAGAAATGTCTACTATGAGTATAAACTGAGAGAACTGAATTTGCTCTTTCTAGAAAAGTGCAGAATTAAGGGGGCATATGACTGAGGTTTATAAATGGAAAACAGGAATAAATAAAGGGAATGTCACTGAAACTAGAACGTTATATGAGTGGACGTTGGTGAATATGAATTGGACCTGCCTAGCTTGGGCCAGTAAACCTACAGCAGTGCTCCTTTCTTCCTAAATGGGTGTTATTTGCACCTACTTAGCTTGGGCCAGTACGCTTGCAACAGTGCTTATTCTTTATGTTCTTAACAAGACTGAAACAGGACTGATTCCCTAGAGAAACTGCTCGTCACACTTCGCCACTCCAACATTTCACCACTGAAAGCTGCTCACTGATTGTTATCAGTGTTCCGATCACTTATCCAGTCCTGTAGATTGTTGCCTATGCTCCGAGCCTTTAGTAAATTAATATCTACATGTAGCACTATGACGAGTGTCTTCTGGAAGTCAACTGTGGGAACTCAATGTTCAAAATATTTTCTAAGTATAAATGAAGAGTTACTGTTCATTTGTTAAGCATTTATCTTTTATTACAAGAATTATGTTTGTTTCGGTTAATAGTTTTTGTCTTCCAAAAAATTTATGATATTGTCCTTCAAAGTTTATATTAGTTTACAGAGAACTGATGTCAAGCTGATGGAATGATAACAGAGGGTACATGACCTGTCTCCCTTGTTTGTAAATACTGGAGCAACATTAATCAGTTTACAGCCACATGGCAATTTACCTTCAAATTATTTATTCAGTTTAATTTTTTAAAGGTATGCAATATTGTATCCAGATTCTTTTCGAATTCTGGCTGAAATTTCATCCAGGTCATTGACTCTGTCATTAGTCAGCCTTTGTTGGCACTTCAGCGCAGCAATGGTGCAAGTTTCACTGATTTTTAGCGGGCCTGTTTCATCTCCATCAAAAAATCTAGTTGGCATAGATATGTTGGTTCTTTATTGGTACATGTCAAATATGCAGTCACCATTATATTTGTCAACTTTACGGTTTGAAACTTTATCTTATTCTTAACATATTTAAAAAAATTATTTAAGATTATTTTTGAATGTTGAGAGTAATTATTCTTTCCGATACAAGTTTGTCATTTTTTTTTATTCATTCTCCTGTTTTCCCTCTGTAGAAGTATTGGGGTAGCATGGTCCAGAGAGGTTTGTAATACACTTTCTTTTCTGATTTGCGTTAGCGCCCTGCGGTAAGAATGAACTATTGGATAATCAATAATAGTTTAGGTCTCTCTTTATTCTTCGAATAAATTATTTAAAAATCGACAGGTTGATAAATGAGACGCTTGTGTAGCATTTGGGTATTCTTTTTCTGGAAACGTTTCGCCAGCTAGTGGCTGCTTCAGTCCAATGCATTTTACGTGAAACATTGCCTTTCCCGGTATATAGGAGTCTACATTTGACTTTTTTCATATTTCGTCCACATTAGGCGCATCTATTAGTTTTATCCAGTTAAAAATATATCGTTCGCTCTGTGGCTTCGTTTGTTTGGATGACAGAATTGATACTGATTTTTAAGCAGAGTCTGGAGAACAGTGTTTACAATTGACTCTTGCACCTTCCCTGAATTAAGGTCACAGTCAGTAGTGAGGACAAGGTTAAACAGTTATCTGCTGTGTTAACTACTCTATTTGCATCTCATTCTCAAAGTAGGTTGTTCCAGTAGAAATTAAGATTAGTGATGGGGAGGAGACGGACGGGGAAGGGAAAAGGAGGGAAAGCGGGGGGGAGAGAGTAAGAGAGTAAGAGAGAGAAAGAGAGACAGAGACAGAGAGAGTAGAGAGAGAGAGAGACAGAGAGAGACAGACAGACAGACAGAAAGGCAGACAGACAGACACACACACACACAACACACAAACACACACACACACACACACACACACACACACACACACACACACACACACACACACACACACACACACACACACACACACACGAAATTCGTACAACAAAGTCTTGTCTAACTCGCACAGAGAGGTTTTGTTTAGCTAGTACAACGAGGTTTAGTCTGTTCCTAAGGAACAATGTTGTCAATACTGTGGTACTGGATGGCACCAAACATTTTACGAACATCTCTTCATGAAGCTGCTACCTGTGCTAGTTAATGGTAAAGTGAGAAAACAACACTTTCCTAGTTGAATGAATATTGGTGACCCATTTGTCTTATCAATGTCTTAGTGGTCGAGTTTTACCTTACCTTTTTCTACATCATGAGACGCGTCATTAACATTATTTTAATCAATGTTATGCACACCTCTTTCATACCTGTGGCCCGTAGGTCAGCATATCCATCACTGCTGATCAGGAATTTGACTAGTTCCTCCATGGCAAACTCAGTATATTCTTATTTGATGGTTTAGTTGTTGTTGGATGCTTGGAGTCAACGCTCCGGCGGTCAAGTTTTGTGCCTGTCAGGTCACTGCATGGAGAAGACCCGGGCCAGGACCCTTCCTGGTGAACCTACCTGTACCTGGTCTAATATCATGTCAGGCTTTCGTCCTGGCTGACATCCTCAGTAGTTAAGAGGCTTATGGTCACTGAACGCAGTCCAACACTCTGGCCCCACAGCCTATTTGTTCAGGGACTGCCTTTAACAATTAAAGTTCTCTCTTGAAAGCTCTCGCTCTCTTGAAAACATTGGTCTACCTTGACTTAGCCTTATATTTAAAGCGTATTATAAAGCCTATGAACCTTTATGATTATATTGTACCTTACCTTTTCACTGGGGTATTTAACACTGTGTACAGTACCTCATACCAGAGCTCATGGTTTACCAGGAGGTGTGAAGAGACCAAAGCAAAGTGTGCTAGAGCATGGAAAAAGTATAGAACGCAAAGAACCCAGGAAAACAGGGAGTTGAGCCTAAGAGTCAGAAATGTATATGCATGGATAAGTAGAGAAACCCAGCGTCAAGGATCAGGTAATCAGGTTGAGGAAGAAAGGAGGGGAGCTCACAGGGAACGACCAGGAAGTATGTGAAGTGCTCAGTTCAAGATTCAGAGAAGTATCCACAGTGTCATCGTCAGATTAAGAGCATCTTTGTTGAAACTTCTGAAGCTGCACTGCTGAAGGTTTTGGAAGTTTTCTTATGTTTGTGGCAATATGTTTTGGGAATTTATCTTATAGAATTAGATACCGAAATATGTAAAGAATGTTTTTTTTCCGGATCAGCTTCAAAATATTAACTGGAATCAGATCAGTTACTGGAGAACCCCTTTTCTGATAAGCTTCAAACTTTCACCATAGGTGGACTTTATTAAAAGAAATCTTTGCATTCATTTTAAGCTCTTTTAGTTTCAATACGATAGTCTTATTAAATAAAGTGTTTCTGATGTAACAACTAGAGAATGTCTTTTGTTGTCGGAAATAAATCACAGTATTTGACTTTATTGGGTTATAGCTAGATTAAATCTATATAATGTTCATTCATGTGCACACAACATGTGTAAATCCTCAAGACAACTGTTAAAAATTTGGATTTTACTTACCAAAAGTTTATGGAATCTTAATTACTAACAAGCACGCGTATTTAATACTTAAATGGTGATGAATATTACTTAAAAAAAATGTAATTTGCCATTTTTTGTGGAAGAAATTGGGAAGAATAAAATACTGATTTCAGTTTCATTATTTCTTAGCGTTTCATCTCATTTCCTCACCTTCAATGCTGTCAACCTGAAAATGCAAATTCCGAGCGGATTCAAACTTAAGGAAATTAGTCTAAGATCAGAGAACACCTTTTCATTAGAATTCAAAGTTGGTGTTCCTTAGTGAAAATGTATATGCATGGATAAGTAGAGAAACCCAGCGTCAAGGATCAGGTAATCAGGTTGAGGAAGAAAGGAGGGGAGCTGCCATGTTCATTAAAGATATTTTAGCTAAGATATAAGTATCCATGTGATAACTTCCATTTTTAATGCTGTACTGCATTCGAGAGTAATGCTGCACGTGCGAATGCAGGAGAGTGAATGAATTTGTGGGTACGAGAGAGGGGAAGGTGCGTGTAGGAACGCGAAAGAGTGGCGGAAAGTGTGTGCGCGTGAAACTAGGAGCGTGTGGACATGCAGGAGAGAGGAGGAGCGTATGGATACTTGTGGGACAGGTGACCTGCGGGTATGCGAGACCCCTTGTGGGCATGCTAGAGAGGGGAGGAGCGTGTGGGCAGGCGAGTGAGGGGCGGAGCGTAGTGAGGGCACACGAGAGAAGGGTGAAGCGAGTGAGAGCACACTAGAAGAGAGGTGAGGCAACACTGGGACTAGGAGGTGATGTGCTACAAAAATATTGTACAGAATTAGGTATACCTGCTGTGTGGAGCCACACTTTACTAAACGAGAGAATTATATAGTGGAAACACAAGCTAACTTTATTTCCCTGTCATTCTCCATCTTACAAAATGGCTCCATATAAGAGATACTGAAATCTGTTAGCCAGAGCTGGGAAACTTTGTTTGTGTGATGAAGATTTTGCCAAATATTTCACCTACGGGTTTAGTACTATAACTGCTTCATGGATTTCAGTCCATGAGACTGGAGTTACTATTACATGGTCTGAATAATAATACAACAAATTCACAGTATCCTGGAGTTTACCTGGAGAGGATTTCGGGGGTCAACGCCCCCGCGGCTCGGTCTGAGACCACGCCTCAGTGGAAGACTGAATTTTTTACGTACATCCCAGTGACATGGCCAATTAAATCATATATTCAAATTTTTCACTCCTATGAAACAAAAGCTCATTTAATTACCTACAAAAAGCTATCAGTCTTTCCTAGTATAAAGAACAAAATAGATTTTTAATTTAGTCTTGCACGTAACTATAGTGGGAATAAATGTTATATTAACTACTGAGAGACAAGTTTTTTGTGAATATCGGCACTGTTTATGAAATGAGTTGCCAGTCGGTGAATAAAATGCAGATTACCGTCATTGAATCTATTGCTATACTTTGACATGTAATTCAAAAAGTGTATATCTGCTCACAGGTGTGAATGGGAATATAAATAAGCATGAAGAATTGAGACACTTATGCAACACATGGGAATCTTTATTGAAGAAACGTTTCGCCACACAGTGGCTTCATCAGTCCAATACAAAGTAGAAATGGGTAAGTGGAGTAGAAGTTCGAGGTAATCAGTCCCTCAACCTGGAATCGATGTGTTCAGTCCATCACTCTTGTAGGAAGTGCAGCATAGGGCCAGAGAGGTGGCTTATATACTGCGGTGAGATGAGTTGAAGCAGGAGGAGGCGGGATCACAGTGGGACCTGCCACTAGTGTAAGTAGGTCGTCGTCCAAAGGTTGGGCAAGCGTTGAAGTCTTTGTACCAAGATTCCATGATGTTGCAGTGTCTGACAGAAGTGATGAATGGTGATCCCACCTCCTCCTGCTTCAACTCATCTCACCGCAGTATATAAGCCACCTCTCTGGCCCTGTGCTGCACTTCCTACAAGAGTGATGGACTGAACACATCGATTCCAGGTTGAGGGACTGATTACCTCGAACTTCTACTCCACTTACCCATTTCTACTTTGTATTGGACTGATGAAGCCACTGTGTGGCGAAACGTTTCTTCAATAAAGATTCCCATGTGTTGCATAAGTGTCTCAATTCTTCAACTTGTCGGTTTTCAAAACCATTCATCACAATAAATAAGCATGCATGACTAGGAGCTATTATAAAGAAATATATATATATATATATATATATATATATATATATATATATATATATATATATATATATATATATATATATATATATATATATATATATACAATGATCGTGAGGCAGAAATTCCTTTAAGTAAATTTAAGCGAGACCGATCACACAGCCTTGAAGATCAGTGAGTTTCAACTGGGCTTCTAATTCTATGTTGTTAGGCGATACAAGAAATGGATTGGTTGTAAATTTTGTGGTGACACCGATAAGGTGTGGATAAAAGTACTCTTGCTTATATCAGAACGCTGAAGGAAATTTCTGGTCACGAGTGGCTACTGTTCTAATTAAGGTCGAAGAAGCCAGTCCTTGAGAAAAGTTTCATTTAATAATTGTCCTGAATTACACACAAGTGCTTTTATCCTCTACAAAAGGACTGTTCAAGAGACTTTTTTTTTATCCATTCTTTGTTGTAATCTTCAAAAGACATGTTAAAAATCTCTCGAAAAATTCAAATCTCTTTTGTATAGTTTTCAGCTTCTGATACACATCGTGCTTTTTAGGCATATTCTAAACGTCAAATTTATTTCCTAATTCACTTTGAAGAAATTTTAACTGATGCAGCTTAAGTTTTTATGTATGGGTAGGCAATAAGTCAATAGGCTTTAGGTTGTGTTGAAAGCTGACATATAATTTGCAAGTTGTGAACATATTAGTTTCCTCAGCTGCTGAGGAAAATACACAAATTCATTTGGTCTTTATTTTAGTTGGTCTAATACATCACTTGACAAACAAACAATTCGACGCGGCACTGTCATGAGACTCAAGAATATTTATTTTTTTACATAAGCCATAAGACATCGAAGGCAGTATGTGTGCAGCCCGCGGTTGCTGCTTTATATCCCTGCTGTAAAGGGCCGTCAGAACTTAGGTCTCTGTTCATCATCTTTCCATAGGAATAGCCACTGAAATGAATATGTCCAGTACATGGCTCACACTCCTCACCCAGGGACACTTGCTTGCCAGGGAGACTGCTTTTCTCTTTGTAGCTTGTCTCTGATCTGCGAAACCTTAGTAAAACCTTTGCATTATTAATGGGCTGTATACAGCCTATTAATAATGCAAACCATTTTTTCTGGAAAACACACCAGAGCTGAAAATTTGAAGCAGATCGGAAGAGGCATTCTCTATTCCAAGGTTTCTTAACCTAATTTGGTAAATACAAATTTGCCATCACACACGCTAAATTTAATGGATATTATTATTATTAAGTCTGAGAGATACATCAGATTAAATACTGAAGCCGTTTAAAAGGGGCAAACTTAACAATATTGGATTTTCTTAACTAGAATAAAAATTCACACTTTCTTACCATTAAATTAGCCAATATGTACTTATATACTTAAATTTCACTCTCTGCCATTGTTGAAGTAGGAGGCATCGTTTGTCATCATTAAAGATAGGCAGTAGAGGCCTTGGGAAATTATAGGGCCCATTCCCTAAATCTTGGAATGGTTTCTTCAAATTTGGTCATGCGATAGTTGCATGAGATTTTCCCTATTTACCGTACACCAACCTTAGAAAATTTAAAGCCAGTCAGCTGAAGTCTTTTCATGTTCAAAATGATATAAAAGCCAAACTTGGGAAGAAGAAAAATATTTTCAGGCGCCTACATTAAGTCCCTCAACGGAAATACTTAGTAACATGCCAATGGATTTTATTTTCACCGAGATGTCTGATTGATCTCTGATTTGATATTGACCTATTTAACATGTTATGATTTTATTTCTTTAGTGTTTATATAGTTTTATTTGTTGGGGTTTCAGTGTGTGTTGCATGTTGCAAATATAAGTTGGTCATCTACTGAATTAAGCGTTGAATAACATTTCAGTTCCAGTGTTACGATGACTCCACTCCTTTCCTAGCATGATGAACACTTCCTTGGATGAAGGCTCCCTCAACACTTTTCATCACAGCAAGCAGTTACTGACAATCCAGCAAGTACTAACCTTTGCTTTATGACAGCTGCTTACTGCTTACTCTATCTTCAGCATCTCATCTGACATCGGCGCAGAGATAAGAGCTACACCGAATTGGATACGAGATCAGTTTGGTATTCAAGTGGCTAAGGATGAAAATAAAGATGTCAGACAGCTATAAGGAATGAGGAAGTATTTGTTTCCATACCAGAACGCAAGTGACAGATTAAACGATCTAGTGCTATTGCTGATGTTGGCAATGGTATTTTTGATGGTGCTAGTGTTTGAATTGGTGTTAGAGCTACTGTTGGTGCTGGCGTTGATCCTTGTTGTTGAGACTGATGTAATCGCTGGAGCTAGTCCTGGTGTTGGACTTGGTTCTAGTGAAGTTTCTGGTTCTGGTATTGGAGTTGGTTCAGGATGTGTGTGTGTGTGTGTGTGTGTGTACAGAGAGAGAGTGAGAGAGAGAGAGAGAGAGAGAGAGAGAGAGAGAGAGAGAGAGAGAGAGAGAGACAGACAGAGAGAGAGAGAGAAAGAGAGAGAGAGAGAGAGAGAGAGAGAGAGAGAGAGAGAGAGAGAGAGAGAGAGAGAGAGAGAGAGAGAGAGAGAGAGAGAGAGAGAGAGAGAGAGAGAGAGAGAGAGAGAGAGAGAGAGAGAGAGAGAGAGAGAGAGAGAGAGAGAGAGAGAGAGAGAGAGAAACACAAACTCTCTCTCTCTTTCTCTCTCTCTCTCTCTCATACATCATACATACGTATATACATACATACATGCATACATACGTACATACATGCATACATACGTACATACATACATACATACATACATACATACATACATACATACCTACATACATACATACATACATACATACATACATACATACATACATACATACATACATACACATATACATACACATACACACACACACATACACATAAAAATACATACATGCACATATACACACACACATATACACTCATACCCCCTCAACACAAGCACACAACACAAACACACACATATACACACAGAAGAACAGAAGACCCAGGAGTGATATACTCACGACGTTCAAAATTACTGGAAGGAATTGATAGGGTCAACAGAGACATATTGTTTAAGAGATAAGATACAGGAAAACGAGGGCACAGCTGAAAGATGAAAACTCAGATGGATCACAGGGATGTTAGGAAACATTTCTTCAGCCTTACAGTAATCAGAAAGTGGAACGACCTGGACAGTGAAGTGGTAGAGGCAGGATCCAAACATAGCTTTAAGAACAGATACAATAAGGCTCTCGAAGCCATGAGAGGGTGAACCTAGAAGCCACCAACGAAAATGCGGAGCCTGAAGCTAAGACTCCACCTGAGCAAACATAGTGGTGAGCATAAGTGAATACAGACACACACACACACACACACACACACACACACACACACACACACACACACACACACACACACACACACACACACACACACACACACACACACACACACACACACACACACACACACACACACACACATAGAGACCACAAGGTGATCTGCACTGTTATAAAATGATGTTCACATTTTTCTGGTCTAATAAAATTAGGCTATTGGAGCAGTCCAGCACTTTCATTAAGCAGATTTTCATGTGTCCCTGAGTAAATCCACACTATTCTCTCGATTCTTCTCCTCTTATCCTACCCTACCCTACCATACACTACCAAACCCTACCCTACCATACACTACCAAACCCTACCCTACCATACACTACCAAACCCTACCCTACCATAAACTACCAAACCTTACTCTCCCATACACTACCAAACCCTACCCTTCCCATCCCTACCTTACTCACCCCCTACCACTCTACACCCAGACATCCACAACCCCACAAAACCTTCCACCTCCACAAGGCCACAAGAGTTCAACCCTGGCTGCCTCATGATGCTAAATCAACACACGCCAGAAAGATATTCACCCATGCATGTTTTGATATGAAAGTGTTTTAAAGCCAATACTTGGTGCATACATAAGGAATATTGTCGTTCCTTTTGTCTTGATCCTCCGTATACATTTTAGGAGAGTGCAAACCGTTGTCAGATTTGCTTAGTTTATTAAGCAAAGCACGTGATGCATTTTAAAGGTCAGTAATTAATGCAAAAAAATGTCTTTGGCGAAGCGACATGTAATAACGCTATATATACTCTGGGGTGCAGACTGGCACCTCTTTTTCTGGCACTGAGAGAAGCAGTCTTGTGCCAGAGTGTGTACGCTGATGTATGGCGTGCAATCGTTTATGTACTCTGTTACCTGAGGCAATATGAGTTGTACATCATTATATGCGGCAGACTGACTTGTACACTCTTGCAGAGGAAGTGTGATGATTTGTTCATCATTGTGGCAGTAGGATGAATTGCACACTCTACTAGTTTTGCAATTATTTGTATAACTTAAGACACTATGATGATTTGTACGCACCTGCGGCAGAATGATATTCACACCCTTGTTTGTGAAGCCTTGTAAAACTAAGACGATTCGTACAACCGCGGGGCGGTGGCCTCCGGAAGCGACTACAGGTAACCCTCGACTGTTTCTGTTAATTGATTTATTCACCCTCATTAATGTCTGCATGATGATTTGTACACCCTAAGTTGTATTAGCAGAAAAAACTGTGTTCTTCTGTTGTAGTATGATTTATACATCCTTACCAGTAGATTTATGATTTGTGCATTTTGATGCGGCATTAAGATAATTTGACCATTCTTACCTGCAGTAGTAAGAGGATCTGCAAATTGTAACCTGGGGATAATTTTTACATCTCCACATATTCATCAATACAGCTTTATATATTTGCCAGTAAATGCAAGGTTATGAAGACTGGAGCAACAGCTAAAAGACATAATACGGAATATAGACTCGGGGGACAGTTGCTGCAGATCTCACTCGAAGAGAAAGGTATAGAGATGAGAGTACGTAGTGACTAGCATGTCGCCAGAGGTTAACATCAACCATCTTGGAGTACGCAGAGCCGACATGGAACCCACACTTTACAAAACGTATGGGAAACCGGAGATAGTGCAAAGGTATGCAACGAGATTAATACCAAAACTAGAGGCTATAGGTTCGGGAAGAGGCTAACAGAAGGGAATCTAATGGCACTAGAGCAGAGAAGAACCAGGGAAAACATAACACATTAAATAATCAGAGGAACTGAGAGAGTAGATAGGGATAGGTTGTTTGAGAGGAATGAAATAGGTGCTGGGGTGGGGGGTATAGCTGGAAGCTGACGATATAGATATCAACGGGGATGGCAGGTGGTCGGGAAGTGAAATGACCTTGACGTAGAAGTGGTGAAAGCAGATTCTATACATAGTTTTAAGAGTAAATACGATACTGGCCACGATGTTAGGAGGAAAAGAATCTGGCAAGCGGCAAGTCGAAAAGCGGGGCCAGGAGCTATGACTCGACTCCTGTAACCACATACAGATGAGTACAACACATACACACCATACACACACACGCGCGCGCACACTCACACACACGAGTTTAGCTCTTAATAATAATAATAATAATAATAATAATAATAATAATAATAATAATAATAATAATAATAATAATAATAATAATAATAATAATAATAATAATAATAATAAAATAATAATAATATTAATGACAATAATGATAATAATAATAATAATAATAATAATAATAATAATAAGAAGAAGAAGAAGAAGAAGAAGAAGAAGAAGAAGAAGAAGAAGAAGAAGAAGAAGAAGAAGAAGAAGAAGAAGAAGAAGAAGAAGAAGAAGAAGAAGAAGAAGAAGAAGAAGAAGAAGAAGAAAAATAACTGATATTAGAATGATTTGAATGGTCACATTAATATTTTATCTAAGGAAGGTTATCAACAATAATTCACTTGTATCCTCATCATTCGCGTCAGCTGAGCTGTCTCAATGTTTCCTTGTTGGTTATCTCCATTACTTCCCTGACAACAACCATTACTTCCCTGACAACAACCATTACTTCCCTGACAACAACCATTACTTCCCTGACAACAACCATTACTTCCCTGACAACAACCATTACTTCCCTGACAACAACCATTACTTCCCTGACAACAACCATTACTTCCCTGACAACAACCATTACTTCCCTGACAACAACCATTACTTCCCTGACAACAACCATTACTTCCCTGACAACAACCATTACTTCCCTGACAACAACCATTACTTCCCTGACAACAACCATTACTTCCCTGACAACAACCATTACTTCCCTGACAACAACCATTACTTCCCTGACAACAACCATTACTTCCCTGACAACAACCATTACTTCCCTGACAACAACCATTACTTCCCTGACAACAACCATTACTTCCCTGACAACAACCATTACTTCCCTGACAACAACCATTACTTCCCTGACAACAACCATTACTTCCCTGACAACAACCATTACTTCCCTGACAACAACCATTACTTCCCTGACAACAACCATTACTTCCCTGACAACAACCATTACTTCCCTGACAACAACCATTACTTCCCTGACAACAACCATTACTTCCCTGACAACAACCATTACTTCCCTGACAACAACCATTGCTTCCCTGACAACAACCATTACTTCCCTGACAACAACCATTACTTCCCTGACAACAACCATTGCTTCCCTGACAACAACCATTACTTCCCTGACAACAACCATTACTTCCCTGACAACAACCATTGCTTCCCTGACAACAACCATTACTTCCCTGACAACAACCATTACTTCCCTGACAACAACCATTACTTCCCTGACAACAACCATTACTTCCCTGACAACAACCATTACTTCCCTGACAACAACCATTACTTCCCTGACAACAACCATTACTTCCCTGACAACAACCATTACTTCCCTGACAACAACCATTACTTCCCTGACAACAACCATTACTTCCCTGACAACAACCATTACTTCCCTGACAACAACCATTACTTCCCTGACAACAACCATTACTTCCCTGACAACAACCATTACTTCCCTGACAACAACCATTACTTCCCTGACAACAACCATTACTTCCCTGACAACAACCATTACTTCCCTGACAACAACCATTACTTCCCTGACAACAACCATTACTTCCCTGACAACAACCATTACTTCCCTGACAACAACCATTACTTCCCTGACAACAACCATTACTTCCCTGACAACAACCATTACTTCCCTGACAACAACCATTACTTCCCTGACAACAACCATTACTCACCCATCTACCTGACCCACTGACCCATGCACCTGACCACCTCACTGAGGCTATGCTCGTGTATACCATGACGTGACCTCAGTGACGTGACCTCAGTGACGTGACCCTTTACATTACCCAGCATACCTAGCTCATCACTCTACATCAACAATTATCTTCAAATTAGTCTTGTTCACTATACACTTAACGTTTGTATTCAACCTCACGACTTTAACCTTTAAATGAATAAATATTGTGTATATTCCCATGAATTACGTAGGAGGAAATGAATTAAGACCTGCGTAAACTTTTTAATTTTTCTCATTACCCCACAAATAAATTTATTAGATGACAAGTTAATATGTTAATCACCTGGAGTGACTTGGTTTTCAATCCAGACTGATTAACAACTTTCAAACTTCTACTTTTCTGTAAAAAAAAATTTTTTTCCCCTAAAATGAATCTTTCGACTTGAACATTTTACAGCTACCTTAAAAATACGTAAAAAGAAAATACAATGAATGTTCTGTTACAAAATTATATTTCATTACATATAATCTCAAATTACAAAAAAAGAATAACCGTATTCTTGGCAACAATAAAATTAAAATTATCACTTATAATTTTTTTAAGTGTAATAGTTTGTTATTTTCTGACAAAAACTGAATACATAATAAGACAAAAGTTGGAATTTTCTTACTGCTTTTTTTTTTCCAACAAAATAATATCTTTTTTCACATTAATATCTTTTCCTCCACCGACAAACTGGTGAGATTCTGAGAAGCTTTTTAGATTATTAACATTTACGTTTAGTAATCTTTGGGTCATGTTGCTTTCATCTACAGATATATAGTATATTAGACCGGTAAGCCAGCGGAAGGCTTCGGTCAGATGACCAAAAGCTCCAGCTGTGGGTCATCATATATCACAGATCCGTGTCAGGGAACTCCTGTCCTGTTTCTTGACAAACATTATGCCAACCTACTTACCTAGAGACATTTTCCTACTACTTAACGTAATCCAACGTTTCGCTAGTCTATTTATCTATTCCACATGCTTTCCTATTGCATTTATTTACTTATTCCACCTGTTCATTTCATGTGCTTGTCTGTTCTAGCATATAGCTCCTGCTTGTCTAACCTAGGTAGCCTATTTTTACATTTCTCTCTCTTCTACCTGCTTTCCTATACCTCCGCTTACCTATTCCACCTGCTTGTCTGTTCTACCTGCTTTCCCATACCTTCGGTTGTCTTTTCAACCTGCTTGCTTATTCCCTCTTCTTATCTCTATCAACTTCTTACTCATCCCGACTTACTTCTCCACAACACTTATCTTGATCAGGGCGTGCCCAAGTAAGCAACAGTCTCCTCCCATACCCACCCACTGTTCTTAACTGGCATCACCTGTACCACAGAGGCTGTGCCCCGCCCTACCCACTGATACAGCTCATCCCAGCTTCCTCACACGTCATCTCTTCCCCGCATACTTCACGCCACTCTCCGCACCCTACATAAACATGCTTCCCCTCGGTCCACAAACAGATTTCACTCATTTATATTAGACATCCCCCCCATCCACATTCTACCACTCCCTTTCCACATTACATCACCCATCGCCCCCATACGAGCTCCACCGTTCCCGGATATATTTCACCACTCATATGCACAGTCCACTATGAGCTTCCCCACATTCCACTATCATTCACATCTACGTTCCACACACTCCCACTCTCTATACACCTAAAACAACTTATTATGCACATACCATTGCGCCCCATGCATATTCAACTACTCTCCATACACTTTCAACTATTCCCTATACACATTCAACTATGTCCCATACACATTCAACTATTTCATTGAGTTTATCTTCCACTTCTTCCCATATCTGTCACTCCAGTGTGCATTTTTGGGACAAGGCCCTCAAGTACTTCCCGGGTATATAACGCTGGACACTGCAACTTGGCTGATATGGAATTGTTTCATGATTTTGCAATTTTTTTATCAAAGAGGGGGGTGGAGGTGGACTCTATTGGTAATTTCCATTATTCATGAAAGGACGATATTGAAAATAAACCATACCCCCGGCCGGGATTGAACCCGCGGTCATAGAGTCTCAAAACTCCCGCCCGGGCTGGAGTTTTGAGACTCTATGACCGCGGGTTCACTCCCGGCCGGGGGTATGGTTTATTTGCAATCGTGTCATTACGATTTCTTAAGTCAGCGATATTGAAAATCTTTGTAACTATCAGCCTTATTATCTCTCGTTATTCTTCACCGTCTGTCATGCTTCTTTTATAAGGAGTATTGTCATTTATTACTTTAACAATTACCGTTCAGCCTAGTTGATTGGCGATACCCTTGCCTAGGCGTCTGGGGGATCATTTCTCTAATGAATATTCCAGGAAAGCGATATAAATATGATTTAACACTCTGCAAGACAGAAATTACTTGTGGAAAACCACCAAAGGGCTTAGCGATGGCAACTCATACATTACGAATCAACCGAGGTTCGTGATATGGGTTGGAACCAGAGTCTGCAAGGTTGCAACTCCATACCTCAACACATGCACCATCATGATACAAAAGTAATGAAATGGTTTCCATAGCCACACTCTAGTTTCGAGTAGAGATCACTTCATATTCCCATAAAACAGGTCAGAAAAGGATGAGGAAATTTTAATTTTCTTAGTCAAACGGTGAACCCCATCAGAGGCTGATCCACAAGGAGGGATGATAACAAATGACGGAGAGGTTCAAATAGGTTATAGAACAGAACATAATTTAGGAAAAAAATAGCAATTATCGTATGTGAACGACTTAGTAGAGGGACTAAGAGAGCGCGACAACGAGAGAGCGAATAAGATAGGGAATATAAAACGATGGAGAGAAAATGAAAACAGATTAGTAGAAAAAGCTAACAAGTGCTGTTGAATTTTAAGAACTAAGTTCTAGATAAACCATCTGATTGGCAATCATCAGTCAATAACCACTTAGGCAACAATCAATTATGCAATAAATTATAATGTGACTCAGTACTAAATATCCTCTTAATCACTAAGCACTCTTTAACATCTCTCTCTCTTAAGTTACCTCTAAAATGCTTACTAACAACCACCCCATCACTACACAATAATGGCTTCATATTCTCTCTCACACCAAACAAATTACCCTAAACTTCCACTTACTAAGAATTAACTATGCAAAACAATCATTAAGCAATCTCCTTTACACATCACTAAACAACAGAACTACACAAAAAGGGACTGCCACAGCAAAACCACCGAATCTCTCCTTCCGAATCTCTCCTTCAAAGACTAGTCGCTGACAGTTATGTTGCATTTATCTGATGTTTGACATGATAGACTGTGCATTTAATTGTATCAAACTGAGTAGAAAGGGGCACGGGTGGAAGAAAAGACAGTGTTTATTCAATGGTTGAGTAACTTATAAGCTTATGTCTTAATGCGGGCCACGGTAGTAGCGAGAATTAAGTTTTCCGGTGCTGGTTTCGGTGGTCTGAATGGAGGGTGGAAGGTTTCTCACACACACACACACACACACACACACACACACACACACACACACACACACACACACACACACACACACACACACACACACACACACACACACACACACACACACACACATCCAATGCCCACACCCACTACATTACAAAGTTCACCCCCACAGCAACAACCCATAGTTCCTTACCAGGTCTCCCACTTCCCCAACCCCAATATACTTCCCAGACCACAGTCTTAGAAAAGAAGTTGAAGGTGTGGTATACAAATGCAGATGGAATAACAAACAAGTATGAGGAGTGGCACGAAAGAATCAAAGAGACATCCCCAGACATAATAGCACTCACAGAAACAAAACTCACCAGAATAATAACAGATTCAATCTTTCCATCCGGATATCAAATCTTCAGGAAAGACAGAGGGAGGAGAGGGGGAGGAGGAGTTGCACTGCTCATTAAAAACCAGTGGGGTTTTGAGAAAATGGAAGGAATGGATGGCATGGGCGAAAGGGACTACTTAGTAGGAACAATCCAGTCTGAGGGACATAAGGTGATAATTGCAGTAATGTACAACCCACCACAGAACTGCAGGAGGCCAAGAGAAGAATACGATGAGAGCAACAGAGCAATGATCAACACACTAGCCGAGGTGGCCAGGAGAGCACACATGGGGGGAGCAAAGTTACTAGTTATGGGTGATTTCAATCACAAGGAGATTGACTGGGAAAACCTGGAGCCCCATGGGGGTCCCGAAACATGGAGAGCCAAGATGATGGATGTGGTACTGGAGAACCTTATGCATCAACATGTTAGAGACACTACCAGAGAGAGAGGAGAGGATGAACCAGCAAGGCTGGACCTTGTATTCACCATGAGTAGTTCGGACATCGAGGGTATCATGTATGAAAGGCCCCTGGGAGCTAGTGATCATGTGGTTCTGTGCTTCGACTACATAGTTGAGCTCCAAGTGGAGAGAGTAGCAGGAATAGGCTGGGAAAAACCAAACTACAAAAGGGGGAACTACTCAGGCATGAGGAACTTCCTTCAAGACATTCAGTGGGAGAGGGAACTGACAGGAAAACCAGTACAAGAAATGATGGACTATGTAGCAACAAAATGCAAGGAGGCAGAGGAGAGGTTTGTTCCCAAGGGAAACAGAAATAATGGGAAGAACAGAACGAGTCCTTGGTTCACCCAAAGGTGTAGGGAGGCAAAAACTAGGTGTACTAGAGAATGGAAAAGGTACAGAAGACAGAGAACTCAGGAAAATAAAGAAATCAGCCGAAGAGCCAGAAACGAATATGCACAGATAAGAAGGGAGGCTCAGAGACAATATGAAAATGACATAGCATCAAAAGTAAAGACTGACCCGAAGCTGTTGTACAGCCACATCAGGAGGAAAACAACAGTCAAGGACCAGGTAATCAGACTGAGGAAGGGTGATGGGGAATTCACAAGAAACGACCGAGAGGTATGTCAGGAGCTCAACACAGGATTTAAAGAGATATTTACAGTGGAAACCAGTAGGACTCCAAGAAATCAGAACAGGGGGGCACACCAGCAAGTGTTGGATGAGGTACATATAACCAGGGAGGAGGTGAAGAAGCTGCTATGCGAACTTGACACCTCAAAGGCGGTGGGACCAGACAACATCTCTCCATGGGTCCTTAAAGAGGGAGCAGAGATATTGTGTGAGCCATTAACAAAGATCTTCAACACATCATTTGAAACTGGGCAACTCCCTGAGGTATGGAAAATGGCAAATGTAGTCCCAATTTTTAAAAAGGGAGACAGACATGAGGCACTAAACTACAGACCTGTATCTCTAACGTGTATAGTATGCAAGGTCATGGAGAAGATCATCAGGAGGAGAGTGGTGGGGCACCTGGAAAGAAACAAGTGTATAATTGACAACCAGCACGGTTTCAGGGAAGGAAAATCCTGTGTCACAAACCTACTAGAGTTTTATGACAAGGTGACAGAAGTAAGACAAGAGAGAGAGGGGTGGATCGACTGCGTATTTTTGGACTGCAAGAAGGCTTTCGACACAGTTCCTCACAAGAGGTTACTGCAAAAGCTAGAGGACCAGGCACACATAACAGGAAAGGCACTGCAATGGATCAGAGAATATCTGACAGGGAGGAAACAACGAGTCATGGTACGCGACGAGGTGCCAGAGTGGGCGCCTGTGACATGCGGGGTTCCACAGGGATCAGTCCTAGGACCTGTGCTGTTCTTGGTATACGTGAACGACATAACGGAAGGGATAGACTCAGAAGTGTCCTTGTTTGCAGACGATGTGAAGTTAATGAGAAGAATCGAATCGGACGAGGATCAGGCAGGACTACAAAGAGATCTGGACAGGCTACAAGCCTGGTCCAGCAACTGGCTCCTTGAATTTAACCCTGCCAAATGCAAAGTCATGAAGATTGGGGAAGGGCAAAGAAGACCGCAGACACAATATAGTTTAGATGGCCAAAGACTGCAAACCTCACTAAAGGAAAAAGATCTGGGGGTGAGTATAACACCGAGCATATCTCCTGAGGCGCACATCAATCAGATAGCTGCTGCAGCATACGGGCGCCTAGCAAACCTACGGATAGCGTTCCGATACCTCAGTAAGGATTCGTTAAAGACTCTGTACACCATCTACGTCAGGCCCATACTGGAGTATGCAGCACCAGTTTGGAATCCACACCTAGTCAAGCACGTCAAGAAATTAGAGAAAGTGCAAAGGTTTGCAACAAGACTAGTCCCAGAGCTACGGGGATTGTCCTATGAAGAAAGGTTGAGGGAAATCGGCCTGACGACACTGGAGGCCAGGAGGGTCAGGGGAGACATGATAACGACATATAAAATACTGCGCGGAATAGACGAGGTGGACAAAGACGGGATGTTCCAGAGATGGGACACAGACACAAGAGGTCACAATTGGAAGTTGAAGACTCAGATGAATCAAAGGGATGTTAGGAAGTATTTCTTCAGTCATAGAGTAGTCAGGCCATGGAATATCCTAGAAAGTGATGTGGTGGAGGCAGGAACCATACATAGTTTTAAGGCGAGGTATGATAGAGCTCATGGGGCAGGGAGAGAGAGGACCTAGTAGCAATCAGCGAAGAGGCGGGGCCAGGAGCTGTGACTCGACCCCTGCAACCACAAATAGGTGAGTACAAATAGGTGAGTACACACACACACACACACACACACACACACACACACACACACACACACACACACACACACACACACACACACACGAAACTGCTTTACAGTCACATCAGGAGGAAGACAACAGCCAAGGACCAGATCTTATTGTACATAGCTGTGTACATTATACATAGGATATATATATATATATATATATATATATATATATATATATATATATATATATATATATATATATATATATATATATATATATATATATATATATATATATATGTCGTGCCGAATATGTAAAACTGGTCAATTAGCAAGAACTCATTTAAAATTAAGTCCTTTCAAAAATTTTCTCTTATACATTTAAAGATATATCTTTTTCATTAATGTTAATGTCAAATTTTTTAATTTTGCGCCAAAAGGAACTTAGAAAACTTACCTAACCTTATTATAACAAGCGCAATTTATTTTAGCCTAACCCAACTAAATATATTTAACATTTGTTTACAGTAATTTAATACTAAACAAACACAGTGAAATATATTTTTTTCATTAGGTTCAGAATGATTTTGGCGAAATTATTGCATACACAAATTTTAGCTTGTCCTATATGGCGAGATGAGCGTTGCTATTTTAGCCAAGAATGCAAGTTCTGCCTATTCGGCACGACATATATATATATATATATATATATATATATATATATATATATATATATATATATATATATATATATATATATATATACTGTATATTGTACATACCAGGTTATTATTTGGCGAAGGAAATACAAACAGTTACTTTATTGCATTTTTGCTCGTTCCTAAGTGGTTATCGTTCTACAGCCAGGTGTGCAGGCCAGTAGACTATGCCTGTGTTTGTAATAGCTGGTCTTCTCTTTCGGTCCCTTTTTCCTTCCCATATAACTTGATATGCCCCTCCAGAAATTTCCCAGACTCCAGATGCCTCTCTCTCACAAAAGCCCAACAACTCTTCCAAATACCCCAAAAGTCTCCCAAATCACCCACAACTCTCCCAAATCATCCACAACTCTCCAAAATCCCCGAAAAGTCTCTTAAATCCCTCATAACTTTCCCAGATTCTCCAACTACTTCACTTCAATCCTGCAACACTTTTAGTTCCGATCCTTCCTCCTTACACCTCTCATCGACTACTTCCACCATTTCCCGATAACCCCATTACTCTTTACACTCACATCCCCCTTTCCCAACAATTAATGCCCCATTCCTCCCCTCCTCCCCACAAATATCTCATCCATTCCAGAAAGCTATTTTTTCTATATTTTTTTTAATTTCTAAAGCTATCATATTTAATGAACTTAATATATTCCTTTAAAACTAATTAGCAGTTAGAATTTTAATTATATACGCAATTTAAAAATTATGTATTCCGTAACATAATTCTTGACCTAATATCAGTGAATTTATTACTTAATTAATTCTTATATTTGCCGGCTGATCCCGGAAATTAAGTAGTAAATTTCCTGGAGCTTACACGTCCCAAAATTTCTTCTGGTTTCTCCTCCTTCATCCTTCAGGTACATCCTTAATTAACCTTAGACTGTTTGTGAAGTTCTTCGTGAAGAATTTCGACCTGAGTACTGAGAATGTAATGTTTATATTTTGCAACATAAAAGCGTTTTCTTCAATTAACATTTGAGAAAACGCTTTTATGTTGCTGACGATTTATATATGCACTCTTCTCGCACTGGTGAATTTACGGACAAACTTTAGAACTGTTTACCTTTAATCATAACGAATTCCCCATAATAGATTCTTGATAGTCTCTTAACTCACGAGTATACAGTTGCTTGGTAGCCTTGTGCCAGAGCCAAAGATATTGAGCCAGTGGCAAAGGGGAGAAAGGAGGCCTACAGTAAGTGCTGCCTTTAGGCTGGAATCGACAGATGCCATTATTGTGGAAGCCTTTGGAGCAAAGACGACAGCTTTGTGATGGGAAGTTTGAAAAGCTAGAACAGATAAGCTCATATCAAGAGCTGGAACTGCTCCTTATCTCATGATAGGGGCTGGAATTTCCTGTGAAACACACGTGACTGGAAGTACAGTTGTGATCTTCAGCAACCTTTCCCGATAAGAGCAGAGCCTGGTTGTAGCACAGTTGGTAACACGGCGAGCTGGATACTTCATGACATCCAGAGGGTTCAAATATCGTTCACTATCTTCAGCTTCCACCTTGGATCAAATATGAGTTTCAGTTTCTTCTATTTTAAGCCCTTAGGGTTTCAGCACTTCTATATCCCGGAAAGGACGGTAACAGTATGCCATACAGCAGCACTTCCCGCATACCTCGTCTACATTCTTATTAGATTTTTTATATATTTCGTTGGGCAGTGTGTTTCCACACATTCGGCAAAAGTCTGTGGTTTTGCCCATCCTCGAAATGGGTCGGGATACCTGACTGACGAGAAGCATATGCTAGATAACGGAGAAGATAATGAATGTTCATCTGATTCGTTACTCGCAAATAAACCGTTGATTATCTTCAGTAATGAAAGTTGCAGTTGATGACGGACTGACTTCCATATAATACCAAGTGTAGCTTCAGAGGTCTTCACTGTCTTTAGTCTGGATTTTTCAGTAGTTTCTGAGTAACAGGCCATTGAAGTAAGGGTTCGAGCTAGTTGCTGAAGTTCAAGTGTTGCGTGAAGATAGGTGCCTGGGTCCAGGGTCAGAAGGGAATGGATATAAAGTTGAAGGCGGGTATATACATTGCGCTGTATACCGCCAAGTGTGTTCCCAAAATTTTTTTTTGTGTGTGTGTGTGTGTGTGTGTGTGTGTGTGTGTGTGTGCAAAAAGGCACTGTTCCTTTGCCCACTGGAAATTTAAAATTCTTTTTAAACTTGACATGGTAGTTTTTTTTCCCAAGAATTAAAAAAATTTTATTATATTTTTAGTATGCCCTTTCCCCAGGTTTTTCCTTTTCAATTTATTATGATAAAATAGTAATAATAAAATCATAAATTAAAAATAATATTGCCTTTTTCCCCAGTAATTGATTTTTAAAAAAAAGGGTTTTTTTTAATAAATTTTTTTTTTTTCCAAAACGTCTGAGGAACTAAAAAAATTTTTTTAAAATTTTTTTTGGGATGCAAATTCTAATGCCATAAAATCTTTCCTTATTGGGCGTCTGGTGTCATCTTTCACTGGGAAAAATTTGGGAATATATCGCTGTCCTTGCTCTGAAAACGTTAAAACTCTTTTTTTCCTTCGTCCCTTCCCTTTTAATAGCCCTCTTTGAAATCCAATCTTTCCCACGGGTATCTATACATAAATGTCATGGGCACAGGTATATAAACAAGAAAAGAAAAGGTTAGGAATGGAATAGCAATCATGGGGATGAAAAAAAATGTGTAAAATGCAATTTGTCGAAAGGGGTTCAAATAGCCTTGGGGTTTTAGGGGGTTGTTAATTTTAGGAAAATGAATGTTTTCCCGGGGTTTTCTATGTGCCCCCACGTTTTTTCGTCTGTTTGGGTTTCCGCTACCGATACCCTTTTTAAAAAATTTTAAAATTTTCTTTCTCAAGGTCGGGGTTGAGCCCAAAACTAAAAAAAACTGGAGGTTGGACAGTTGTTGATTTTTAAATTTTAAATTTTGGGGAAAAGCCAAAAATGGATGGAAAAAGGGTCTTGTAAAGAACGGGAAAAATAAAAGGGGGAAAAAAAAAGAAAAATTTCCGACAACTGTTAAAAACTAAGTATTTAGGTAAATTCTTGAGTAAAAAAAGGGGGCTCAGCCCCCTGAACCGGAAGAGGACCTTTAAGAGGTTTTCTAGTTTTTTCTTCCTCCAACTCCTCGATTTAATTTTACCTTCAAATTTTCAACACTTGTGCACGGTAACGAGGACCAAATTCTCAGCACACTTGGCATGTTAACGTTCCTTATGAGCAAAGTGACGGAACACATTCCCATCATCCAGGAATGTCCGGGATAACTTCCAAAATCCTCAGTGTCGGAGTTTCAAACGTTCACAAAAGGTGCCAAAAAAATATCGACGACCGGAGAGAGGGTAAATAAAATGTGTAGGTGCAGATTTGACCACTTTATATATAGAATAACGTGAAGTTTCTATTGTCGTTGTTTCCACTGTGTTACCGGTTAACCCCTTTAAAAATTATGGTTATAATTATAAACAGGAGAATATTCTGCAGGCTTGTCACACGGAAATGATATGCAGACAAAAGTTCTTAGTGCTAATGAAAAAATTACTGACACAGTATGTTACTGGCCATACAGCTTATTAGTTGGTTCTGCTGAAAAAAAGCGGAGGAAAGGAATTTTGATAGATGGGAAGCAATGAGAATATATAGAAAAGAGGGAGGAGAAGAAGGAGGGACGAAAGAACACTAGGAGAAAGAAAAATTGCAGAAATATTTAGGGGGAAAGGAGGGAGAGGGGTGGGAGAGAGAGAGAGAGCAGTAAGGAAGAGGGAGATGAGCAGTGAAGGAAAGATAAGAAGCAATAACGGAGAGATTTGAGAGTGAACAGATAGAAGGGGGAAGTGTTGGTAGGGAAGAAGAAATAGGGAGGAAGAAATATATGTAGGGATAGATGACAGGGAGGGAGACATTGCTAGGAAACAGAGGTGGCATTAATGGAAGGAGCAGGGAGAGAGAGAGAGAAAGAGAGAGAGAGAGAGAGAGAGAGAGAGAGAGAGAGAGAGAGAGAGAGAGAGAGAGAGAGAGAGAGAGAGAGAGAGAGAGAGAGAGAGAGAGGAGGGAGAGAGCTGTGTACCAGAAAGGGTGAAAGAAATAAGGAACAGAGAAGGATGGTGAGTTTTGGCTGGAGGTGGACGTGTTAGATTGCACTAGGGAAGGGAAAGTAAGGTAGCAGTGAGTAAGAGATAAACTAATAGTGAATGAAACAGATAGCAGTAAGGGAAATAAGAGCAGTGACAGAGGGAGATACAGGCAGCAGGGAGGGCATTGACGAAAGGAGATAAAGCAGGGAGAGATAGGTAGTAGTGAGATAGGGAGAGATAGGTAGCATTGAGAGAGGGAGAGGTGAGCAGCAGGAAAAGAGGGCTAGAAAGGCAACAGGGAGGAAAAGATAGGAGAGAAGAAGAGATAGGTAGCAATGAGGAAAAAAAAGATAGATGGGTAGTAGTAAGGGAGGAAAATCATGATAGGAAGCACTGTGGGAGGGATGGAGAGATTAGGTAGCACTGAGGGAGGGATGGAGAGATTAGGTAGCAGGTGAGGGAGGGATGGAGAGATTAGGTAGCACTGAGGGAGGGATGGAGAGATTAGGTAGCAGGTGAGGGAGGGATGGAGAGATTAGGTAGCACTGAGGGAGGGATGGAGAGATTAGGTAGCACTGAGGGAGGGATGGAGAGATTAGGTAGCACTGAGGGAGGGATGGAGAGATTAGGTAGCAGGTGAGGGAGGGATGGAGAGATTAGGTAACAGGTGAGGGAGGGATGGAGAGATTAGGTAGCAGGTGAGGAAGAGATGGAGAGATTAGGTACCACTGAGGGAGAAATTAGCTCGCCAGCTCATAAACAGTTTATGTTCCCTCAGAGAACCTGCTGCCAGCGTCCCTGTCATACTCCCTTACACTCATGTGGTTTTCTTAAGATAAGAAACAACATTAATAAAGCGGATATAAATACCGTGCTGAAAATATCTAACCAAAATAGGACTCGCGGCAATGGATTCAAGTTGGACAAATTTAGATGTAGAAAAGATAGAAGAGAGGCACTGATCTGGCTGTAGAGATGTAGATTAGTGGAATACACTTGTAAGTAGCGTTACTGAAGCAAGAGCTCAATAAAATGGGTTGGACATATGTAAGAGTGGGTGTGAGGTGGACCTGCCTTGCATAGGCCAGTAAACCTATCTCAGTGCTCCAATATCACATTGTTTTAATGCTTAATACCGTTTTTCCGGTGGGTTTTTTCATCAACAGAATGTAATATGAAGGGTAGATGTGAGGTGTTGATGGGTTAAATGGATGAAGTGTTGGTTGGATGATGAGTAGATATGAAGGATGAATGATGTGGCAGTCAGGGGTGGATGATGTGGCAGGTAGATGTAAGGGGTGAATGATGTGACGGGTTGTCAACGTTATTGTTAGACATTAAGCATATGAGACGTGATGGGTAGCTGTAAGTGTGGATGATGTGGTTGGTAGATGTGTACTCGCCTGTTCGTGGTTATAGGAATCGAATCCTGGCCCCCGCCGCTTCGCTAGCCGCTGTTGGGTACTCTTTCCTCGCTCCTCCAGCTACTACCAATATGAAAAAAAAGACATAGAATTTACAGGAGAGAGGGAAATGAATGGAAAACATCAGCAACAGCTAACTCGACAAAATGTGTATAGTTATTATCTTAACTGCTCAAGTTATTCTATTACCAGTCACAGAGATCTATGTAATTTATTATCACAACAATTTGGGCCCAACAATCATGACTGATAGCTTTAATACCGAGCATGCAGGTCCTCAAGGCTCTGGCAGCTCCTTTAACTAGCGCACGATGTATCTAGTTGCACCCTATACTTGCAACGAGAGCGTTGTCTTCGTGCTCACATCAGCGGGCAGTTTATTCCATTCTGAAATAATTCTAGTTGCAGAACAAAACATTTTCATACGTTCGTGTAGAATCTGCAGTGCAGTTTTGTTCCACTGTTTCGAGGTCTTGACTTTCAGCCCTTTCAAAAGCTCATGTTTGTGTCAAAAATATCAGATATTGCCGTTCCCTGAGAGAAAAAAGGTCGAGTGCTTTGAGTCCTTCTGCTTAAGGTCTATTTCTGAATGAAGCTACGAGTCTGGTAGCTCTTTTCCGTTCTCTTTTCGGTATATCTGTGTCTTTTATGTAACTTGAAGACTAAAACTGGACGGCATATTTAAGTTGCAGTCTAGCAGGTGCATTTTTTAAGAGAGTTATTATGGTATATGGAGGTTAGTGCTCGAAATCTGTAGCCATGGCACCCAGTTTTCTGCTTGCCTGACTGGCAGTAGAAAAACTTTCCTTTGTACTTTTGTGATCTTAGGGATAGAGAAGGGGATGGGAATGAGTCATGCCCGAGGCCCGAGGGATTAGTTATGGGGTGGAGGCCGCGGTATAAGTCATGTGAGGTGTGAAGGTCGAAGGGATGACTCATGTAGCGGAGGAGAAGGCCGGGGAAACGATTCAGATTCAGGGGAAGGAAGCCGTCGGTGAAGTCTAGTGAGGAGAGAGCTGAGGCCTGGAGGAGTGTCTGAGGTGTAGGGTGGAAGGAAGTCCGGGAGATGACGCATGGTTGGGGTAGAGGTTGACGGATATGTCATACTGTGGAGGTTAGAGGTACCACTTGTGTAGGGGTAGGGGGGTAAGTCACAGGGATAACTCAGGTGGGGCTGTGGAAGCCGAGAGGATGAGTCATATCAAGATTTAATAAGGAAATTTTTTTTCAGAGCCTATGAGAGGCACTGTGCTTCAGCAAATTATTTTGAGTGTATCAAGGTTCAACCTCCTCCTTTAGGCCTTATTTTCTAAACTTAAGTAAATAATTCAACAGGGCTCTGTAAGATGTGGGTGTATGACCCTTCTCCCTCAGCAGGATGTGGGTGTATGACCCTTCTCCCTCAGCAGGATGTGAGTGTATTACCCTTCTCCCTCAGCAGGATGTGGGTGAATGACCCTTCTCCCTCAGCAGGATGTGGGTGTATTACTCTTCTCCCTCAGCAGAATGTGGGTGTATGACCCTTCTCCCTCAGCAGGATGTGGGTGTATGACCCTTCTCCCTCAGCAGGATGTGTGTGTATTACCCTTCTCCCTCAGCAGGATGTGGGTGTATGACCCTTCTCCCTCAGCAGGATGTGGGTGTATTACTCTTCTCCCTCAGCAGAATGTGGGTGTATGACCCTTCTCCCTCAGCAGGATGTGGGTGTATGACCCTTCTCCCTCAGCAGGATGTGGGTGTATGACCCTTCTCCCTCAGCAGGATGTGGGTGTATGACCCTTCTCCCTCAGCAGGATGTGAGTGTATTACCCTTCTCCCTCAGCAGGATGTGGGTGTATGACCCTTCTCCCTCAGCAGGATGTGGGTGTATTACTCTTCTCCCTCAGCAGGATGTGGGTGTATTACTCTTCTCCCTCAGCAGGATGTGGGTGTATGACCCTTCTCCCTCAGCAGGATGTGGGTGTATGACCCTTCTCCCTCAGCAGGATGTGGGTGTATGACCCTTCTCCCTCAGCAGGATGTGAGTGTATTACCCTTCTCCCTCAGCAGGATGTGGGTGTATGACCCTTCTCCCTCAGCAGGATGTGGGTGTATTACTCTTCTCCCTCAGCAGGATGTGGGTGTATGACCCTTCTCCCTCAGCAGGATGTGAGTGTATTACCCTTCTCCCTCAGCAGAACGTGGGTATATGACCCTTCTCTCTCAGCAGGATATGAGTGTATTACCCTTCTCCCTCAGCAGGATGTGAGTGTATTACCCTTCTCCCTCAGCAGGATGTGGGTATATGACCCTTCTCCCTCAGCAGGATGTGGGTGTATGACCCTTCTCCCTCAGCAGGATATGGGTATATGACCCTTCTCCCTCAACAGGATGTGGGTGTATGTAATGGCCTCTCTCCTTCCACAGAAATCGTCTGTTTGAAATGATTCTCTGTAGACTGAGGATCAAGCTCGCACAAAGTCACTCCATAGGATACTGTTTTCATAATATTTTATTATTTGTAAATATTTTTTCCCTCTCTCCAACTTTCTTTTCCTCTCCTTCCTGATGCTTCTTCCTTTGTTCACTTCTTCAGTCCTTCCGTCCATTGTAACATCCCTCCCTCCCTTCCCTCCATCTATTCTTACAAGAATATACTAGCGCTGGTAAACTCCATTTGAACACACTTTGAGACCATCGCCCTTAATAACTCTGCTCTAAACTCGGAATTTCAATAGAGTTAATCTAAATTGCTTTTAAGCTAAATTTAACCATCTCATTACAAATGAGATGGTTAATACCGTCATCAAGGCAATCCTTCATTTAGCCTCGAAAGGCGTTATGAGTTTTATATACGAAAACAAGATCCAAATTCGTACGGGTCGTACAGAGTTATGAGAAGACCCAGAGAGTGAGCGTTTTTCACGGGACACATATAGTTTATATAGCCGTCCGGTGACCTACTTGTAGCAGCAGATGCCGTTGAAAAGTGGGCCACAAGAAACCTGTTGGTGACGCGGATCGTAGAGATGGACAAAGATTAGAAGTGGTGATATATTTTCAGCGAAGGATGCGTTCTTTAAACTTGGAGACTCTAAAACAGATAGATAGATTGGAATGTAGGGAGAGGGAGGAACATGAAAAGGATAGACGAGAGAGAAAATGAGAGATTAGGGAGAGGTAGGAAGAGAAGAGGAAGGAGAGGAGAGAGGAAAGAGAGGAAAGGCAGAGGGAGGAGAGGAGGGAGGGACGGAGGGAGGGAGGGAAGAAAGGAAAGAAAGAGGGGAGGGAAGAGAGAAAGAGGAAGAGGCAGAGATAAGGGAAGAATAGATAACGAGAAAAGAGAGGGAATAGATAGGTTAGAGAAAATAAAATGGGAGTTATTTTAATATGTTGCATTTACAAAAATAGTGATATCTTAAATATTCCTTCTGGCAAGTCATTTATAAAAACTTGATCTGGTCACGAGTTTTGATCTTATGAAATGGTACTTTTAGCTTAAATTTAATCTTTAAAAATACAAATATTTCATTCAGCATAATAATTTTCCATCAATTTCTCGTAAATTCTGCAATTTCTTGGAATCATTCTACAATACTCTTCCCCCTACAAAACTTATATTATTTTTATTCAAAGTAAATAATATCAAGCCAGTGTTTCCAATATGTATAAGTTTAATGACTGTCACAATATATATATAATATAAGGATTAGTTGAACTGACGCCGAAATACTTGAAGTTTGATATTTGGCTCCGATGTTTTATCCACTTTCCTCTAACACCTTTTATCGGGTTCTTTAGACTAGTTATTGTGACATTCTTATAGTGTAAGGTGAAGGTGAAAACCTGGCAGGTGCCTTGGCACCTTTCCCAGAGCCTTTAGATTTAGAATATCCAGCGCTGAGGGATGGCCTCTCCTGTTCAGCAAATATATTCAAGTCCCTGAAATTTTCTGTCAAAATAAACACTTGGCCGACGGATGACCACTTGGCCGACGGATGACATACCCTAAAATTGACAGCGACACCTACAGGGAACACAGCCCTTACCCCTATCTTGCTGATGATGAAATAGACTCTGCCACCGCCACTACAAAAACTCAGATTTCTCACGACCTAAGCCAAGCAACAGAGATCAACATTCCGCGGGTGTTTACCATTCCTTGTAAAAGCTGAGAGTGAGTATAAATAGGGAAAAAAACTGTAAAAAAAAAACAACGCCTTTATGTTGCTTAGTTAAACATGGTTGAAGAGATTCATGCCAGAAGGAGGTGTTTAGAAGCGACTCTAATTATGACTACAGTTAACATTTCTCAGAGCAGAGGGGCTTTCAATTTGTCCCTTCTGCTCGATGAAATATTCAAGTGTAGGAACAAACAACATGTTAAATCACTTTTTTAACTCAGTCCACTTTTCAACATTACCGGTATATCAGCCCACATTAATCCCCAGCCAAACTATACCGAGGGTTAAAGTGGGCAAGCCTCTTTTATGCCCCGGGGTATATTCTGGGCTAGTCCAATGTATACCCAGGGGTATAAAATAGGTTAGCTCACTTTAACCCCGAGTGTATATGTAAAACTGGTCAATTAGCAAGAACTCATTTAAAATTAAGTCCTTTCTAAAATTTTCTCTTATACATTTAAAGATATATTTTTTTCATTAATGTTGATGCCAAAATTTATAATTTTGCACCAAAAGGAACTTAGAAAACTTACCTAACCTTATTATAACAAGCGCAATTTATTTTAGCCTAACCCAACTAAATATATTTTACATTTGTTTGCAATAATTTAATACTAAACAAACACAGTGAAGCTAAAATCTTTGGTAGCAATAAATATATGTAGGATAAATATAACGCTTATAACATTACATTTGAGAAGGATCTGCCTAGCATAACCAGCGGACACTACATTGTTACTATATTATTATGCTATAATTCTATTCTAGTTTAGGATATTTATTAAAGGAAACGTTCTTTTACACAGTTTGTGGGTATCACTATACCGTTTACAACCTATCCATGATCTAATTTGTTACTGTAAAGCAATTTTGGTAATTAATGACGATTCGTTTATTTTTCTCTTGCATAACCAGGTACTCTCCTGTATGAGAGCCAATTCAATAAGTATTTTTTTAACTTTAGAGACTACGAAGTTACTGCATAGGGTAGATTTTATATTAGTAGAGGACTGACAACGTCAACGGTGGTGGTCATAGGGTACAAATTTTTGAAATTTCGGATATTCATAAGACCTTTCCTGGAGCTGAAAGAGCTGATATGAGACTAAAAACTAAACTTAATGACCTTAGAGGAAAAGTTGACGAGAGGAAGCATAATTAAGGTGTACAAGGTATTCAGTGTCCATAAGAGTAGATAGGGCACGCTGTTGGAAAAGCAGAGACTAATGGGCCAAAAGTGAAGCTACACGCTAATGAGTTATTAATGTTGGGAAGTAGCTCATGAGACTAAGTGTGGTAAAGAAATAATGTGACTTAGATGAGAATTTCTATGCACTTGGAAGACGGGGACAGGAACCGAGGGCTCTAACCTCGTGCTGCAGTTAGGCTGATACAACTAGGGGAGAACGCACCCATATTTATAGCAACATCGTGAGTAACCTACATCTGGGTTGCTAAAAAAAAATCTCACATTACGAAAATAAACCCACTATTACGGTCCCTCCACAGAACACGTGAATGAAGAATTTCCCTCTACCCCAGATTCCCCTTAAATCAACCCCCCGTCCCTCCTTACTATTTTTAGTCAGTTTAATAATGCTTCCATTACAAGAGAGGGAAGATAAGAATAGCTTGCAATAATGTCTTACAGTGGTAAAGTCTGACACATTTGCCTGTTAATTGAATTAGAGAGAGAGACAGACAGAAAAACAGACATAGACAAAGAGACAGGGAAAGAAAGACAGGCAAAGTCAGAGGAAGACAGAGCGTATGTATGAGAAAGAAATGTTGAAACTATCGTGAAAGCAAGGTCACCGATGCCGCGTATAAGTAATACAAAACAACCTGCGGGTAAAATGATAGAATATTGGAGGAAAATTTATTTTTTTTAATGTACGAAACTGAAGAACAAATTCTTCGATAAAAACCGAAAATTCAATTTAAGATTTATGACATTAAATTTGTGCTCACCGGAACGATAAACAGAGAAAACCCATCGTCTTACATCAGAGACGCACTCTGAAATGCTACCTTATGACTTTTATTTTGTGAAAGATTATAATGTCAAAAGCGTCACATGTTGGAGGTGTTGCCGTAATAAACAAGTGTTCCTTGTTCAGCCCTCTGTGACTGACAAGTGATCAGGCGTCGATTTTTAAAACTTTCAGGATTATTATTACATTCATGACGGAAGCTCTTAACGCTTGAGGATAGAAAAGGAGATAAATGCAGTTTTATGCATTGCTGTATTGACAACGTTTCGCGCACACAGTGGGTTTTTATCAAATCACAAATAATATATATATATATATATATATATATATATATATATATATATATATATATATATATATATATATATATATATGTCGTGCCGAATATGTAAAACTGGTCAATTAGCAAGAACTCATTTAAAATTAAGTCTTTTCCGAAATTTTCTCTTATACGTTTAAAGATATATTTTTTTCATTAATGTTAATGTAAAAAATTTTAATTTTGCACCAAAAGAATCTTAGAAAACTTACCTAACCTTATTATAACAAGCGCAATTTATTTTAGCCTAACCCAACTAAATATATTTTAGATTTGTTTACAATAATTTATTACTAAACAAACACAATCAAATATATTTTTTTTCGTTAGGTTCAGAATGATTTTGGCGAAATTATTACATACACAAATTTTCGCTTGTCCTATATGACAGGATGAGCGTTGCTATTTAAGCCAAGATCGCAAGTTCTGCCTATTCGGCACGACATATATATATATATATATATATATATATATATATATATATATATATATATATATATATATATAAAAATATATATATATATATATATATATATATATATATACATATATATATATATATATATATATATATATATATATATATATATATATATATATATATGTATATATATATATTTATTATGACACTGGCCGATTCCCACCAAGGCAGGGTGGCCCGAAAAAGAAAAACTTTCACCATCATTCACTCCATCACTGTCTTGCCAGAAGGGTGCTTTACACTACAGTTTTTAAACTGCAACATTAACACCCCTCCTTCAGAGTGCTGGCACTGTACTTCCCATCTCCAGGACTCAAGTCCGGCCTGCCGGTTTCCCTGAATCCCTTCATAAATGTTACTTTGCTCACACTCCAACAGCACGTCAAGTATTAAAAACCATTTGTCTCTATTCACTCCTATCAAACACGCTCACGCATGCCTGCTGGAAGTCCAAGCCCCTCGCACACAAAACCTCCTTTACCCCCTCCCTCCAACCTTTCCTAGGCCGACCCCTACCCCGCCTTCCTTCCACTACAGACTGATACACTCTTGAAGTCACTCTGTTTCGCTCCATTCTCTCTACATGTCCGAACCACCTCAACAACCTCTGGACAACAGTTTTGGTAATCCCGCACCTCCTCCTAACTTCCAAACTACGAATTCTCTGCATTTTATTCACACCACACATTGCCCTCAGACATGACATCTCCACTGCCTCCAGCCTTCTTCTTGCTGCAACATTCATCACCCATGCTTCACACCCATATAAGAGCGTTGGTAAAACTATACTCTCATACATTCCCCTCTTTGCCTCCAAGGACAAAATTTTTTGTCTCCACAGACTCCTAAGTGCACCACTCACCCTTTTCCAGTCATCAATTCTATGATTCACCTCATCTTTCACAGACCCATCCGCTGACACGTCCACTCCCAAATATCTGAATACATTCACCTCCTCCATACTCTCTTCCTCCAATCTGATATCCAATCTTTCATCACCTAATCTTTTTGTTATCCCCATAACCTTACTCTTTCCTGTATTCACTTTTAATTTTCTTCTTTTGCACACCCTATCAAATTCATCCACCAATCTCTGCAACTTCTCTTCAGAATCTCCCAAGAGCACAGTGTCATCAGCAAAGAGCAACTGTGACAACGCCCACTTTATGTGTGATTCTTTATGTGTGATTCTTTAACTCCACGCCTCTTGCCAAGACCCTCACATTTACTTCTCTTACAACCCCATCTATAAATATATTAAACAACCACGGTGACATCACACATCCTTGTCTAAGGCCTACTTTTACTGGGAAATAATTTCCCTCTTTCCTACATACTCTAACTTGAGCCTCACTATCCTCGTAAAAACTCTTCACTGCTTTCAGTAACCTACCTCCTACACCATACACCTGCAACATCTGCCACATTGCCCCCCTATCCACCCTGTCATACGCCTTTTCCAAATCCATAAATGCCACAAAGACCTCTTTAGCCTTATCTAAATACTGTTCACTTATATGTTTCACTGTAAACACCTGTTCCACACACCCCCTACCTTTCCTAAAGCCTCCTTGTTCATCTGCTATCCTATTTTCCGTCTTACTCTTAATTCTTTCAATAATAACTCTACCATACACTTTACCAGGTATACTCAACAGACTTATCCCCCTATAATTTTTGCACTCTCTTTTGTCCCCTTTGCCTTTATACAAAGGAACTATGCACGCTCTCTGCCAATCCCTAGGTACCTTACCCTCTTCCATACATTTATTAAATAATTGCACCAACCACTCCCAAAACTATATCCCCACCTGATTTTAACATTTCTATCTTTATCCCATCAATCCCGGCTGCCTTACCCCTTTCATTTTACCCACTGCCTCACGAACTTCCCCCACACTCACAACTGGCTCTTCCTCACTCCTACAAGATGTTATTCCTCCTTGTCCTATACACGAAATCACAGCTTCCCTATCTTCATCAACATTTAACAATTCCTCAAAATATTCCCTCCATCTTCCCAATACCTCTAACTCTCCATTAATAACTCTCCTCTCCTATTTTTAACTGACAAATCCCTTTGTTCTCTAGGCTTTCTTAACTTGTTAATATCACTCAAAAACTTTTTCTTATTTTCAACAAAATTTGTTGATAACATCTCACCCACTCTCTCATTTGCTCTCTTTTTACATTGCTTCACCACTCTCTTAACCTCTCTCTTTTTCTCCAGATATATATATATATATATATATATATATATATATATATATATATATATATATATATATATATATATATATATATATATATATATATATATATATATATATATATATATATATATATATATATATTTATTTATTTATTTATTTATTTATTTCTGAATGGAGGAGTGTGTGGGATAAGCCTCATCCTCGTCCTCCAAATATATAGCTGATGATTTAGCGTTGCTGCTGTTTATTGTAATAACTATTGCATTTTTCATTTTTGCTTTTGCATTTGAAATGATGTTTTTGTCAGTATTATAGTCGTTGTTGTGGGTACGTAATAACTTGTTAATTAAAATAACTGCATCAACTACTATCTGATAGTTAATTATATCAGTAATAGAAACAACTACTGCTTGATGGCTTGTTAAAGTAATAATATCATCAACTACTTGATTGCTAGATAAGATAACAGTAGTAACTGATAACTTAAAACAGTAGAAGAAACAGAAAATGCAAGAGCGTTGCTGAAGCCAAACGGTCACCGGGTAACTAGTTGGGTCGTTGCTCGGCCTTTCCCTGGGCCATTATCGAGCAGCAGCAACATGTTGATCAATGACCAATTAAGAGTAGGGCTGCCGTGCGGGGTCTGTGAAAGGGTGCTGGGGCTATCGTCATGACGGGGCTGACGATTGTGTACACTCGCCTAGTTGCGTGGGTTCACTTCCAGCTCCACTGTGCTACACTTCACTAATGTATAATTTTAATATCGTCCCTCATACCTACTTTTATATTTGTTTTATTACGCAGTCTCTCTTGGTTTGCATCCCATCATTACACAAACATTCGTACACACGAGTCACTTCTGCCTCATCTGAGATGTTTCCTAGTTCTTATCCCTCCATTATAGGCTTGTTGATTTGTCTACCTTGTCAATGCTCCTAGGTATCTTGTACGTCACGCTCATATCTTAACTGGATCTTCGTTCCTCATAGTTCATGACCCCTCAATCAGGTTACGAAATCTTTGTAGCTTTTGTATACACTGGTTCCTGGGTTCCATTTCCTGATATTGCGTTACTTGTGACAGTTCTCAAATGTCTGCTTTTTAAATTGCCTCTTGGCAAAGTTTATCCAAGACTCCCAGGTATTCCTCAAGTTGGTCAACTTTGCATTCGTCGGTTTTGTGTTCCTGGGAATAGTTGTAGTGAGATGTCCGTTTATAGGTATTTCTCCATGCCGGGCGCCATTTTTTTTTTTACCCTATAGGACGATGTTTCTACCGTTTTACTGCTTCCAGTCTATGCTGGAATAAAACTCTTAACAGTCACTTGATACATCATTCCTGTTACTTTTGAAAAGTGTCACCAAGTTCTCTGTTTATATTCTCATTAATATCGATTCATCTGCAAATTTAAACGTTGATAAATTTATTTGCTTGAAAAAATCGTTTGGCAAATGTGGAACGGTACAGGACTATCATTGACACTCGTGGGACTGGGAAATCATTTTGTGGTCGCCATCTAGGCTCTTTAATTAATGCTTTTTTTTTTAAATTAATATGGTAAATCAGTGGCACTAGCCAATATACCAGTTTATAAATCGATTCTGCGAGAGTTTTCTGATAAATTCACTGCTGTCAAAGTGCCCAATTAGCATTTCTTTTTTACAATATTCTTGACGTAGCTTATGGGTTCCCAGATGACTCCGTTTATATAACAGTACGATCATCTTCACTCTGTCTATTATTACCAGTCTTTATCTAGTATATCTGTGCAAGTGGAGTGGCTTTCCTTTCAATAACAAAGGCACTGTCCTCTCTAATTTTTAGTCTTTTCACAGTCATGTATGTATTACCGCATCACTCTTCGTCAAAAAAATTCCCTTATTTCTTCAACCAGGGAGCATGAACTTGCCTTTGTGTTCCTCTTGGTGTGACTAGTAAGAGCCGTTTCGTTAGCTTTTCGTGGTTTTCAGATTGTTTTTCCAGCAACTCTCTTTACTCCAAGATGCTCATTCCTGGCAAGCAAGCACGTCTTCATATTTCCGGTGTTCCTTTACGCCCTCTTTCCTGCTATTAAGTTAAACATCATAGAGCTGAACTTTTCTTGAAACAATTTATCTTGGCTAGGGAAGCAGCCCACTGATCTCTGTCCCATTGAATCCTTCATAGGAATGTTGTTGAGCATTCGGTGGCTCCCCATCTATGTACACTCGCCACATTGTGTCCTATTTCTTCTTGTTTCTTAACCCCCATTTAAGGTAGGTTTTCAGGTAACATGGAATGACTCTTACTATAAGAAGTGTGTATCTTGCTGATTTTATGTCTGATTATGGGAGAATAATAGATTTAGAAAAGTAAGTTTATTGTCCCCTCATTCTAAGATTTTTTGTCATGAGGTGGCTGTGAAATATTTTTATTGTTCAATTATGTAATTTTTTCTCCTCTTGACTCCTCTAGATGGTAATGATTTTTTTTAATCTTTAATATTTGTTATCTTTTTTTATATCAACAGAACCACACATTCTTTGATGATTATAGTAGCCATACTACTATGGGTTGTTGATAATTTGTATTAAATACATGGTCAAAATATTTGTGATATAATTTAAGGGACATCCCTAGGGAGAGAGTCCGGGATGAGTGTGGCTGCGAGGGAGGGATGGATTGATACATTGATTCTTGTAATCCGTCTGACTTTGCAACAGCTAGATTGCAGTATTGGGCGAGGACAGGAAGGATAGAGCAAGGAGAGATGAAGGAAGGAGAGACAGAAAGAGGAGAGACGGGGGAAGGAGAGGTGGACAGAGGCGAGATGGGTAAATGAAAGTTGGGGAAAGAGAGGTAGAGATAGGAGAAATAGGGAAGGAGACACGAGGGAACAGCGGATGATAGGAAGTACGATAGGAGGAGGAAGGACAAAGGATGAAGGGAGGAGAAGAAGAGGAGATCAGTAAGGTAGTACATTACTTTGTTTACATGGGAAAGCCATTACAGAGGAACCGGAAGTCCTCTCTGAGGCTATCTGCTAAGAACTATCTACTTTTATCTAGATCAGTGACTATCGTGTATTATCCAGCAGCACAAATCAAGGACAAAAAAGCAGACAGCTCTCTTCCTACCCTTCACTTTTAAGCATGCCGGCATGAAAACAAGGGAAATATTCCATTCAATATTGGAAAAAAATGGCATGGAATTTCCAGGAGAGAGAGAAAGAGAGAGAGAGAGAGAGAGAGAGAGAGAGAGAGAGAGAGAGAGAGAGAGAGAGAGAGACAGACAGACAGACAGACAGACAGACAGACAGACAGACAGAGACAGAGAGACAGAGAGACAGAGAGACAGAGACAGAGACAGAGAGACAGAGAGAGATAGAGCCTTCAACATAGGAGGGATGTGGGTGGCCTTACTGTTATGTACAAGGCCAATATTGTCAAAGTACCACACTTGGATCCACTTCGAGGACAGCGTGAAACAAGCTTTTATGCCACAAGACGGGCAGAAAGCAGCAACTTCACTCTGGCTGTACCCTTCTCCAGAACATCACTCCATCTGAGATCATACATACCCAGGATGACTCGAGTATTGAACACATTCGTACAGCATAATGATGTCAACGAGATAAAGTCAGTTGATCAAATGAAAATGCTGGCCCACAGATGGCTCCAACTTCATCCTGTTCCCTACTTGTATGTCTCTTAACAATAAAAATCCTTTCAAATGAGTTGATGTAGGTAACAGCTCTTAGCTTGCCAATAAAGTTAGGAATCCTTAACCTGTAAATAGCTTGCCAATAAAGCTAGGGATCCTTAACCTTGTCAAACCCTGTGTAAAAAAAAAAAAAAAAAAAAAAAAGAGAGCTAGATGAAAGACATGGGCTACAGCTGCCTATGTCTTCCGTCTGTCACTGTCTCAACTACCACTCAGAGCTGTGTGCACCAGTGGTTCTACTTCTGGTTACCATCGGTTCTGCTTTGGCTCTCACGACTCTCGACCCATACCACCATTACTATAATGCATAGGGGAACGGCTCCTGCCATGTGTGGCATGTGTGAGCGCCCTCTAGCCAATGATATATAGCTCATTCCTTAAGTTTCATTCCGATACGATAACGTAAGAAAGCCTTTTCTGAGCGGCATCAAATATTCACATTATCCGTATTAAAAAAAAGGTAGGGCATTATTAATGTAGCTGTGTAGTTATATGGATAATGTATAAAACAGAGTGACTTTATTCCCGTTAAATAATTCTAAATATAAATGAGTATATCCCCTTGTGAATGGCCTCGGTTTTTAATGGCTGATGCATTTTACAAAGAGGATTCTACTCAATAAGGTTTTTCGTGCAGGCGCACATTTGTTAGTGTACTTAAATAGTTTAAAATAATTTGTAATCCATGCAATCTGCGCAGTAACTGGACAATGCTTCTTCTGCTTGGCTTCAACCTTTTTGCACTAAGTGTTTGTTGAACGCTTCACTGGTCTCAGTTTGACAGTTTAAAAATAACTGAACAAAGCCTCTTCTGATTTGTTTCAAAATATCAACGCTAATGTATTCGATAAGGAGAATTATTCCCCTTTATATAGTCTGGAGAGGTTATGGAGTTTACAGTCTTAGATCCTGTGAATTCAGAGCAGTTACTGGAGAATGCCTTTTCTGATAGGCTTCAAACTTTGTACTGGGGAAATTTACTAAATGAAAGCCGTAAATTAAATTGAGCTATATAAAATAACAAATTTTCTTGTAATAAGTAGATAATATGTCTTATAATCGACTTCAAACACTGATGTATCGAAATTGGAAGTATTCTGTCATTGAATTTAGGACACCTGGGTGTCAGTTTGCTAGTTTTAAAGAAAAATGCATGAAATTGGATTTTATTAAAAAATAATATTTTTCATTAAAGATTTTACAGAATTTTAAATAGAAGTTTTATAAGAAAACTGAGAAACATTTACAACTCTTTTCTTGAAGTCAGAATCAGTCATATTGTTAAGGATAGTATTTTTGTCTTCCACTAACTTCCTCCAGGAATTTCTTTTATAACTTCAGAAAGTCTTCTCTGATCAGTTTCATTTTTTTTTCAACTCTGGTGAACTACAGGGAAATTTTCTTGGAACAATTGGCAAGTTCTGGTGCCCTTTCTCAGTTATATTTAGATCGTTCCCTATACAAGTTTGTGTGTGTGTTAACTTTTGTAGATACCAGTTTTGTCACTTTTAATCTCGAAATTTAAATTCTGATTTTCGTGCAAGATTCTAAATGCCTCAATCGACTGGTTTCAACCCGTCGACACTGATAGCTTGGCAATGCACTTTCTGTGGGGCTTCAAACTTTAAGTGCTGGTGTACTTTGCGTATTAGTTTCTCTCCGTTTGCTTCCAAATTGGTGTTTCTTAGTACAAGATATTAATGTAGCTAGCTGGTCCAGTGGCTAACGCGTCGGTCTGGAGTTTTGTGATTCTCTGACGGCGGGTTCTAACCCCACCAGTGGTGCGGTTTATTTTAATAAGTTTTAGTTGGTGTATGTCTTAATGTGTCATTTCTAATGAAGATAATATTTAACTGCATTAGAAAACTTATGGCTCACTATCGTGTGGATTCAGGTTCAGGGGGCTGGGGTCATGCATTACGGGGCTGCACTTTCGTATAGCGCAGCGACCAAAACACGTCGAGTTTGAATTTAAGTTAGGTTAGGTATGATTCGTCAGGAAACAGGGCAAGTATTTCCTTTTGCTGAAGCTTTGGTCATCTGAACGAGGCATTTTAAGTGTAATCCAGTTTGGTTGTCCGGAGACTACGATTACAAATATGATGATAATTTTAAATTTTATATATATATATATATATATATATATATATATATATATATATATATATATATATATATATATATATATATATATATATATATATATATATATATATATATATATATATATATATATATATATATATATATATATATATAAGATGAATAAGAATGGATATATTAAGTAGCAACACAAAGAAATACTGTATCATAATGGTGTGTTGCCTCCAAAGGGGAAGATAAGACACTTTTTTCAGAATTTTTTTTTTTATTTTTTTTAGATAACGTGTCTGTCTGTGTTGATCTTCATATTCAGATCGAAATGTCTCACTGACAACTTGTTCTGCAAAGTGTTATATATTCACAACGTTATATAGTATAATTTTTATTGTATTCATTTTTGAGGGCAAAAAAAAAAGAGCTGTTAAAAAATCTGTATATTTTTCAAGGAACACTGACCAATACTGCTAAATGCTCTTTTTTGGTTGACCTAAATACATAATAATAAGTTGTTTGTCAGCTCGTAAACTAGCGAGGTTATTTTTCGACATTTGTGAAGGTCATTACAAGTGCTCGCCTTTGTGAGATCGTCAGCGGCCACGTGAGACCGTTATAGGTTGCGTCCCCTACAGACATGATGCGTCCAATTAGCTTGAGGGGCTATTTGTGTCGGGTTTTTCTTCTTTACCAGAGCTACGTTCGATGTCACCTATTCTTGCCTTTTGTTCATCATTCCTTAATTTTGTATATATTTTTTTATATTTTTCTATATTTTTTTTTTTTGCTAATGTATGTGTGTAGTTGTAGGGATCGAATCCCATCTCCTGGCCCCTCTTCTCCGCTACTGGGCTTCTTTTCTACTGGCTGTATAACCTGCTTTTTCTAAAAATTATATATGAATCCTGCCTCTACCACTTCTCTCGTTAGGTCGTTCCACATCATGACCACTCTAAGGCTAAAGGCGCATTTCCTAACATCCTGTGACTCGACTGTGTTTTTAACGCCCAACTGTGGCCTCGACTGCTAGTCCCGCCTCACGGATAGACTTGCCTTGTCCACCGTGTCATTCCCTTTCTGTATTGTGGACTTCATAATCATGTTATCCTTAGTCCTTTTCTCTTTTAAATGTCACCAGGTTCAGTTCCTTCATCCTCTACTCATAATTTATTTCCTATAGCTCCGAGACTAGTCTCGTTCCAAACTTTTTGCGCTTTTTCTAACTTCTTGACATACTTTACCAGATGTGGACTTCATACTGATAGTGCTTACCCCAAGATGGGAGGGGAAAATGCCGTATATTACGCCGTGAATAACCCTTTGTTAAGGTTCCTGGAAGTTGTCCTTAAATTTGCCTCTCGTGTTTGCTGCGGCTGTTATTCGGTTGTCGTCCGCCTCAGGCGATATGCTCGGAACAATACTCACCTCGATGTCCTTTCAGTGTGTGTGTGTGTGTGTGTGTGTGTGTGTGTGTGTGTGTGTGTGTGTGTGTGTGTGTGTGTGTGTGTGTGTGTGTGTGTGTGTGTGTGTACTCACCTAGTTGAGGTTGCAGGGGTCGAGTCCAAGCTCCTGGCCCCGTGTGTGTGTGTATCCCTCCCCTATTCTACTCCCTCTAATTTCTCAAATCCTACCTTAAAGATTTAAATGTTTCGTGCATTCTCAGAGCTACGTCAAGCAATGTTTGAATTTTTAGAGTTTCTTATAGCCTGAATAACAAAAAAAGGCACAATACCGTGACTGGAACGATACACAAATAACCCGCACATAAAAGAGAGAAGCTTACGACGACGTTTCGGTCCGACTTGGACCATTGACAAAGTCACACTAACCAGAAGTGGAGCAGGACGGCTATATATAGGCAGGAAGAGGCGGTGGTAGTAGTAGTAGTAGTAGTCGTAGTAGTACAAGAATGGTATATAATACCGACAAGATGAGTCGGAGATGGGAAGTACAGTGCCAGCACTCTGAAGGAGGGATGTTAATGTTGCAGTTTAAAAACTGTAGTGTAAAGCACCCTTCTGGCAAGACAGTGATGGAGTGAATGATGGTGAAAGTTTTTCTTTTTCGGGCCACCCTGCCTTGGTGGGAATCGGCCAGTGTGATAATAATAATAATAATAATAATAATAATAATAATAATAATAATAATAATAATAATAATAATAATAATAATAATAATAATAATAATAATAATGACAGATGAAATTAAGACACATGCGCAACACCCGGGCATCCCTATCGTAGACGTTTCGCCATCCAGCCAGCCACTGGATGGCGAAACGTCCACAACACAAACAACCAGAGGTGCGTGAAAGGGGAAGTGGTGAAATAAATGAAGAAGGAACAGAAACACGAGACAGAAGAGAGAATGCACCCAACCTAGTCAGGTCAGGTCACAGAAACACGAGACAGAAGAGAGAAAGACAACCCAGAGGAGAAAAGGAAAGAGGAAAGGGGAAGAGGGAGAAGAAGAAAAAGAAAAAGAAAAAATGAGGAGTCAGGTAAAATGCTCCAAACTTCAGAACACCCGTGACTTAACCTGACTCCTCATTTTTTCTTTTTCTTTTTCTTCTTCTCCCTCTTCCCCTTTCCTCTTTCCTTTTCTCCTCTGGGTTGTCTTTCTCTCTCCTGTCTCGTGTTTCTGTTCCTTCTTCATTTATTTCACCACTTCCCCTTTCACGCACCTCTGTGCGCTTGCTCTCCCTCAGTGGGCATCTAGCTCTCTTGCAGTGCTCCCCTTCCTTTGTATTTGACTGGCTCGTCCTCCTTATTTCCCACTACTACTACTACCACTACCTCTTCCTCTTCTACTACTACTACTACTACTACTACAACTACTGATGAAATTAAGACACATGTGTGGCGTCTGGTTGTTTTTGTTGTGGACGTTTCGCTATTCAGTGGCTGGCTGGATGGCGAAACGTCTATGATAGGGATGCCCGGGTGTTGCGCATGTGTCTTAATTTCATCTTGTCGGTATTATATACCATTCTTGTACTACTACTACTACTACTACTACCACCACCACCTCTTCCTGCCTATATATAGCCGTCCTGTTCCACTTCTGGTTAGTGTGACTTTGTCAATGGTCCAAGTCGGACCGAAACGTCGTCGTAAGCTTCTCTTTCTTATAACCTGTCCTTGTATCCTACCCAATTTGATAAAGCAAATAAAGTACAGCAGGTCCTTGAATAACGTCGTTTCGTTCAGCGTCGTTTCGTTATAACGTTCATGGAAAAAAAGTCGAATGAATATAATGAATGCAAATTATTGTAAAATAATAATTCCTAAAGTATACGATAATCATACAAATGAACGACAGTAAACGATGGAGTACGAAAACGCTCAGCGAGACCGTCATATTTGTTATTGTTTGTTGCTGAACTGTGTGGTGTTAGGAGGTGCTCCTTACAATTTTCACTCTGCAAACATTTATTTCTTCATTTAACCCTGTTGCCATGAGTGCTAAAGATGCACTTTGCACCCTTGATGTCTGTGGCCACAAACAAAAACAGAAAAAGTGTGATATTAGAAACAAAACTCGAAGTTTGAACGAGGTTTGACGATAGACAGAAAGGTGTGGTTTCGTTATACGTCGTTTCGCTTAAAGTCGCAGTTTGATTTTAACCTTTATTTTCATCTTTTAATATTTTTTTAATTACTAGGAAAGTTAAAAATTTAATCGGATGGAAAATACCACCTCATCACACCATTTTTACTAAAGTTTCTTTAATGGTTAAGATGTTAATTTTGTTGCGCATCACAACAGTCTTAAAATCAAACTTAATTAAAGTTTTTTCAAATGCTAATCTATAGCAGATACCTTGGCCTAAGAAATTGGTTTTAGTTTTGTAAAGACCGGTCTGCTAATTTCCATGCTATTGCAGTGAGGTTAACACCCTCTGAAAACCATTATTGCTTACATTACTCTGTTTCTCTGGCACACTAAACTGTTGTCTTGGCCAAGATGTGGGAGAGTCCCATGCTACAATTTATATCTTCAGGGAAATATTCATTACTATCTGTATTATTGGTTAAAGAAGTGTGGTTACGTGAACCTGTAAAAACGTGCATTTATCCACAAAAGAATAAAAGACAGCCCGGACGTCTATCTAAGATGCGTTTTTAGCTTCGCCAGTAAACACACCAAGATGTGTGTGTCGCTCGAGAAAACAGTGTTACCAAAATGTATGTCTACCTCCAAAGAACAGTGTTACTAAGATATGCATTTAGCTCCAGCAAAAAATGCTATAAAAACTGTGATGTATCGGCTGTTTTCCTTCAAAAATCTGTTTGCAAAAAACACAATCGAAGTTAATCCTCGCACAGTGCAGAATTCATGGGCTTCCAGTCCGAAGAAACACGTGTTCTAGGTCACGTGGGAATAGTTTAGTGGAAACAGAAAGGATAGTAGACGGCTAAAGAAACCTCATACATGGACAGATAGAGAGGAATAGAAAGACGTCCTGTGTGAGGCACTGCTGGAGGCAGAACATGAAATCAATGGTCTTGTGACCTGGCTAAGAGACTGGCTGGTCTTACTGAAGAATAAAGAGCAAAAATGCACAAAACCGTGACTGGAACAATACACACATAACCCGAACATGGGAGACAGAAACTTGTGACGACGTATGGTCGGGGTATGGTTTGTGACGACGTTTCGGTCCTACTTAGACCGTGGTTATTTAATGGTCCAAGTCGGATCGAAAAGTAGTCATAAGTTTTTTTTTCTCTTACAGGAGTATCTTGGGAGTATTCTCCCAAGTATGAATGCTAATCTGATATATTCAGGAGCTAATCTGAGTATATTCAGGTCCCTCAGTAAGTTTGTATTCCTCGAAGCCATTGACAGACTCATAATTTTATGTTAAATATAACTGGAAATTATCAAAACTTTTATTTTAGTAATTGATTGCTGATTTTATTCCAATTAATTCATTTCTGATTATGTCTCCATAAGATTACTAAGTATGCATGGAATATATATTAAAAAATTCTGTTTTCTTTCCCAATTTCTATTCCTCATTGAAGAGATACTTTTAATTAGTTGCCTGATATTTGAACTTTCGATGATAACTTAAAACTCTCAGTCGAGTGGTTTCAGACCTCCATTAATAGTTAGTTGCCTGATATTTGAACTTTCGATGATAACTTAAAACTCTCAGTCGAGTGGTTTCAGACCTCCATTAATAGTGAACACTTCATGCAGCTATAGCATGTGTGGGTGTCCTCTGTTCATTGCATCAAAGCCCATTCTTGTAATTTCCTATCTGTTTCAAATATTTTTTAAAGATGTATCCCAGTTAGAAGAGAATTGGTAATGTCATTTTTAATGTGTAAGTATCATTTCGACATTTTTGTGTAAAATAGTTAAACAAAGGGCTTGGAATCAAGCAATAAGTGCAACACATAAGTGGAGAATGTCTCTTCTGTTGGGCTAAGTTATATCTTGCTGGTTTGTAGATGAATGGTTCAGAGAACCGACATGTTGATAAATTAGACACATGTGCAACTCAATAAAGATACCCAAGAGTTGCACATGTGTCTAATTTATTATCATCTTGCTGGTGTGTTTGTTAAACACAAAGCTTTGCGTTGTGAGACTTTATTGAGCTCAGTTTGTCATATTTATTTTTATAAAATGTGATTCTGATAACCCTTCAATAATTAAATGCCTCTTCTGATCTGCAACACAATACTAACTCGTGAATTCGCTAAGAAGAAAAGATTTCCCAGAAGTTTGGTCTGCTTAGGGGCAACCTTAAAATTTTACTGACGTTAAAAAACTTGGACCTGGTGGATTCTGACCACTTATTGGAGAATACCTTTTCTTCTGATAGTTTTCAAACTTCAAGTTCTGGTGGGTCTTATATAAAAGAAACCTTGCGATAACTTGGGAATGTCTTTGTCTTTATATATCGAATTCAAACTTTGAACACAGTTATAACTTACAAAAAAAATTGTGGTACATATTTTACTGTGATTCTCCCCCTAAGGGAGGCCCAGTTTAAAATCGATTAAATTTTAAAAGGGAATATCATTCATACTCTTCTGGAGTACTTAGGAACTAGGATATAAAGCTAAATAAAAGTTAAGTGACTGTCACACTGCCTTAATTCTGGTCCTTATTTTAGGTATATTTGAAGGGGATCTTTAAGAGATTGCCTATTTTTTCTTCTTTCTCCAACTTTACGATTATATTCCGCTTGTAACTTGAGAACGCCTCATCCAATAGGCTTCATATTTTCAGCGCGCTAAAAATTTGAAGAAGGCTGAATTTTGAATATACCAGTTGTTCCAAATTATTGGAACATTTGGCTTGTTCACGTGTCGTGTGACCAAAGTTATTAAACTCATTCCCCACATCCTGGAATGGCCCGGATATCTGCAAAAACTCTGGCTGGCGTTGCTTCAAAGGTTCAGATAAGGTACCAAGAAAATTCTACTGAGGAGATATAAATTCACATGTGAAGGTGCAGATTTGACCATTTTTAGTACATAATAGAATGAATTTTTTGTTCTCGTTCACTTAATTTAAATAATTTTCAATTTACCTCTACTGAACGACTTCGGTATTTAATAGCTGACGCATCTTAGAGCCAAGATAGTAGTGCCCATCAAGCTTCGTTTGCCTGCAGGTAAATTTGTTGATGGAGTTAAGCATTAAATAGAAAAAACTTAGAATCCTTGGAATCAGATAAATTGCTGGAGAATGCCTTTTCCGATCATCATCAAACTTTTTCCAGTGGTGGGCTTTATTGAAACACAGTTTCTCATGTACTCTGAGCTGTGAAAATTTAAATTTGCCAGTTTTATTAAGCAACTTGTTTCCCATGTAATATCTAGAATTCTCAAAATATTAATATTTTTCCAATACACTGCGCCAGTTACAAATATTAAACATTCTCAAGCTTTAAATTACGATATTCTAAAATACACTCTGCCGCAGCACAACTTCTCGCATAGGTAAACAACTGCTGTGAGTTTCAATGATCGATTAATTGGTTTTCGATATATGGCAGAGAGATAAACTACCCCTGGAAAGGCAGTATTGTTCCCCTGTGTCTAACACCGTATCATGTTTGCAGTGCCTCGTGTGCAGTGCCTCTTGAGCATTGTCTCGTGTGCAGTGCCTCGTGTGCAGTGTCTCGTGTGAAGCGCCTCGTGTGCAATGCCTCATGTGAAGTGCCTCGTGTGCAGTGTCTCGTGTGCAGTGCATCTTGAGCAGTGTCTCGTGTGCAGTGCCTCGTGTGCACTGCCTCGTGTGCACTGCCTCGTGTGCACTGCCTCGTATGCAGCGCTTCGTGTGCAGTGTCTCGTGTGCAGAGCCTCGTGTGCAGTGTCTCGTGTGCAGTGTCTCGTGTGCAGTGTCTCGTGTGCACTGCCTAGTATGCAGCGCTTCGTGTGCAGTGTCTCGTGTGCAGAGCCTCGTGTGCAGAGCCTCGTGTGCAGTGCCTCGTGTGCAGTGTCTCGTGTGCAGTGCCTCGTGTGCAGTGTCTCGTGTGCAGTGCCTCGTGTGCAGGGCCTCGTGTGCACTGCCTCGTGTGCAGCGCTTCGTTTGCAGTGTCTCCTGTGCAGAGCCTCGTGTGCACTGCCTCGTGTGCAGTGTCTCGTGTGCAGTGCCTCGTGTGCAGTGTGCTTCGTGTGCAGTGCCTCGTGTGCAATGCTTCGTGTGCACTGCCTCGTGTGCAGTGCTTCGTGTGCAGTGTCTCCTGTGCAGAGCCTCGTGTGCAGTGCCTCGTGTGCAGTGTCTCGTGTGTAGTGCCTCGTGTGCAGTGTCTCGTGTGCAGTGCCTCGTGTGCAGTGCTTCGTGTGCAGTGCCTCGTGTGCAATGCCTCGTGTGCACTGCCTCGTGTGCAGTGCTTCGTGTGCAGTGTCTCGTGTGCAGTGTCTCGTGTGCAGTGTCTCGTGTGCAGTGTCTCGTGTGCAGTGCCTCGTGTGCAGTGCCTCGTGTGCACTGCCTCGTGTGCACTGCCTCGTGTGCACTGCCTCGTGTGCACTGCCTCGTGTGCACTGCCTCGTGTGCAATGCTTCGTGTGCACTGCCTCGTGTGCAGTGCTTCGTGTGCAGTGTCTCGTGTGCAGTGTCTCGTGTGCAGTGTCTCGTGTGCAATATCTCGTGTGCAGTGTCTCGTGTGCAGTGTCTCTTGTGTAGTGTCTCTTGTGCAGTGTCTCGTGTGCAGTGTCTCGCGTGCAGTGTCTCGTGTGCAGTGTCTCTTGTGCAGTGTCTCGTGTACAATGTCTCGTGTGCAGTGTCTCGTGTGCAGTGTCTCGTGTGCAGTGTCTCGTGTGCAGTGTCTCGTGTGCAGTGTCTCGTGTGCAGTGTCTCGTATGCAGTGTCTCTTGTGCAGTGTCTCGTGTGCAATGTCTCGTGTGCAGTGTCTCGTGTGCAGTGTCTCGTGTGCAGTGTCTCGTGTGCAGTGTCTCGTGTGCAGTGTCTCGTGTGCAGTGTCTCGTGTGCAGTGTCTCTTGTGCAGTGTCTCGTGTGCAATGTCTCGTGTGCAGTGTCTCGTGTGCAGTGTCTCGTGTGCAGTGTCTCGTGTGCAGTGACTCGTGTGCAATGTCTCGTGTGCAGTCTCGTGTGCAGTGTCTCGTGTGCAATGTCTCGTATGCAGTGTCTCGTGTGCAGTGTCTCGTGTGCAGTGCCTCGTGTGCAGTGTCTCGTGTGCAGTGTCTCTTGTGCAGTGTCTCGTGTGCAATGTCTCGTGTGCAGTGTCTCATGTGCAGTGTCTCATGTGCAGTGTCTCGTGTGCAGTGCCTCGTGTGCACTGCCTCGTGTGCACTGCCTCGTGTGCACTGCCTCGTGTGCACTGCCTCGTGTGCAATGCTTCGTGTGCACTGCCTCGTGTGCAGTGCTTCGTGTGCAGTGTCTCGTGTGCAGTGCCTCGTGTGCAGCGCCTCGTGTGCAGCGTCCCGTGTGCAGTGCCCCGTGTGCAGTGCCTCGTATGCAGTACTTTAAGCAGTGTCACGTTACAGGTTGATAAATGCCTCACTTCCTCACCACATAATAAAAGAAATTCACAGCTCGTAATATAATTTTCCGTCAACAATTGTCACTTAATTCCAACTAAAACAGTATGTTTCTGGGATAGCTAGAAGGGTATCAATTACTTGTAATTAAATTCATTGACTTTTGACCTTTGCACCAGCATGGGAGGGAAGGTGCGCTCTGATCTCGAACCCGAGACAAACACAACATAAAAACTGTTGAAATGGCAGTAAAAGGCAGGGCCGGGTTTAGCTGTGGATGGAGTGGGCATTTACCCATGGGCCTTCTCCAAAAAAGTAACCATTATTAAAATTTTATTGTAAATGGGTAGCAGTGAACGGAATAAATCTGACACCACAAAACTCAGACCTAAACATTGCGTTACTATTGTAACGCCATTGAAATATTTTGTGACAAGTGTTTCCTGACACGGGTTTTAGTCATAAGATGACCCGCAGCTGGAGATTTTGGTCATCTGACTGAGGACCTATAATTATAACCATTAAGTTCGAAAAACTAGTAATCGGTACAGCCACAAGGTTACGGCCCAACGCCTGAGGTAGCATCCACTCCTTCAAACAAGGTCTAATGTCAGTAATTACAGTACCAATTACTGATCAGTTTATTAACTCTCTGGAAGAACAACCAACTGCTTATGTCCTAATGTATTCCCAATTTGATTTCTTTTTTGCGTCAATTAGAACTTTCACTCCAGAAGAGATACAGCGTGCAAACACAACTTATGTAAACAAATGCAAATACGATCTTGAACCGTGTGTTGGTCTAGAATTAATTTAGTTTGCATACTTTTGTAGAATATTTAACGATAAAGTGAGGAACAGTGTAAAGAGACAGATTTTCTTCCATTAGCTTAATAATAGAGAAGAAAGTCGAAGATGCTATTTCCGTGTGAGAACATTGCGCTGTGTTAATGGTCACTGATTACAGAAGTGACTGATTTTTATGAAAAAAAAAAACATGAACTATATTAAAACAGACTTAAGCACAACCAGGACGTGAGAACGGCTCGCCTACCGAGTGCGATATTTTGCGTCAGCTTGATTTCGACGAACTCATTACAAACTTTACCAATAAAAAGCTGCATAAAGTGAATGAAACTATGATGACGTTTCTGTCTTCGTGAGATTCGGCTTATGTCAGTCCAGAAGAGATTAGGTTTCGTTTAGGATAAAGCCGTTAATGGCGCAGCATAATGCTGAAGCTGACGTCCCTGTACTACCCATGGCTACAGTAGCTAGCAAACTACAGCTGGCTTCCCTATCCCACCACTAGCCAGCAGCTAGCTACAGCTGATGTCCCAGGTCTATTGCTAGCTAGCTATTTACCGTTGACCTCTCTTTCCCACCACCCCTGGCTAGCTAGCTAGCTAACTATAGCTGATGTCCCTACCTCACTAGCCCTGACTAATTAGTTACAGTTGATGTGTTTTTCATATTGCCACTAGCTACATGTAGCTAGCTACTACCCGCGTCTTAGCACACGTCTAGTGATGCAAAAAAAGTGTCTCTTCGCTTCTCAATATAAAAGAAATTCTTAATAACTTAACGAAATGAAAACAAGAAAAGTTCGTAAAAGTTTGCAATGAAAGTGAATTTTTTTCTCGTTTTATCTTTTAAAAGTTAGCGAAAATTTTGTTTGTGAAAGATCGCCCATGGTATCGGTAAAACACACGGACACACATAAAAAAATCGTTCATTTCAGAAATTGGCAAGACTCTTCCTTGAAAAAACTGAGTCCAGATGGTAAGACGACATGCGAAGCGAAGCAGTTTTTAGGGAGCAGCTTGTTTGAATGTTCGCCAGAGACTTAATATGCGAGAGAGGATCCAAGTGCTAGTTCAGTGGATGAAGACTACTCGAACCCAGCCAGGGAGGAGTGGATCCAAGTTCTAGTTCAGTGGATGATGACTGCTGGACCCAGCCAGGGAGGAGTGGATCCATATGCTAGTTCAGTGGATGATGACTGCTGGTACCCAGCCAGGGAGGACTAGATCCAAGTTCTAGTTCAATGGATGATGACTGCTGGAACCCAGCCAGGGAGGAGTGGATCCAGTTGCTAGTTCAGTGGATGATGACTGCTGAAACCCAGCCAGGGAGGACTAGATCCAAGTTCTAGTTCAGTGCATGATGACTGCTGGAACCCAGCCAGGAAGGAGTGGATCCAGTTGCTAGTTCAGTGGATGATGACTGCTGAAACCCAGCCAGGGAGGACTAGATCCAAGTTCTAGTTCAGTGCATGATGACTGCTGGAACCCAGCCAGGGAGGAGTGGATCCAGTTGCTAGTTCAGTGGATGATGACTGCTGAAACCCAGCCAGGGAGGACTAGATCCAAGTTCTAGTTCAGTGCATGATGACTGCTGGAACCCAGCCAGGAAGGAGTGGATCCAGTTGCTAGTTCAGTGGATGATGACTGCTGAAACCCAGCCAGGGAGGACTAGATCCAAGTTCTAGTTCAGTGCATGATGACTGCTGGAACCCAGCCAGGGAGGAGTGGATCCAGTTGCTAGTTCAGTGGATGATGACTGCTGAAACCCAGCCAGGGAGGACTAGATCCAAGTTCTAGTTCAGTGCATGATGACTGCTGGAACCCAGCCAGGAAGGAGTGGATCCAGTTGCTAGTTCAGTGGATGATGACTGCTGAAACCCAGCCAGGGAGGACTAGATCCAAGTTCTAGTTCAGTGCATGATGACTGCTGGAACCCAGCCAGGAAGGAGTGGATCCAGTTGCTAGTTCAGTGGATGATGACTGCTGAAACCCAGCCAGGGAGGAGTGGATCCAGTTGCTAGTTCAGTGGATGATGACTGCTGAAACCCAGCCAGGGAGGACTAGATCCAAGTTCTAGTTCAGTGCATGATGACTGCTGGAACCCAGCCAGGAAGGAGTGGATCCAGTTGCTAGTTCAGTGGATGATGACTGCTGAAACCCAGCCAGGGAGGACTAGATCCAAGTTCTAGTTCAGTGCATGATGACTGCTGGAACCCAGCCAGGGAGGAGTGGATCCAGTTGCTAGTTCAGTGGATGATGACTGCTGAAACCCAGCCAGGGAGGACTAGATCCAAGTTCTAGTTCAGTGCATGATGACTGCTGGAACCCAGCCAGGAAGGAGTGGATCCAGTTGCTAGTTCAGTGGATGATGACTGCTGAAACCCAGCCAGGGAGGACTAGATCCAAGTTCTAGTTCAGTGCATGATGACTGCTGGAACCCAGCCAGGAAGGAGTGGATCCAGTTGCTAGTTCAGTGGATGATGACTGCTGAAACCCAGCCAGGGAGGACTAGATCCAAGTTCTAGTTCAGTGGATGATGACTGCTGGAACCCAGCCAGGGAGGAGTGGATCCAGTTGCTAGTTCAGTGGATGATGACTGCTGAAACCCAGCCAGGGAGGAGTGCTAAGACATACTCCGTGTACAGCTTTATTAAGCTTTAACTTGATGAAGCTATATACAAAGAAATAAGTAATCCCAATAAAAGCTTTTGCCACAATGTATGTCCAGTTTACTATTCACTATTATCGTTAGTTCTATAACTGTAAATCTTCTGTTACTTACACCGCCCTAATATTTTCAGTAATACTGTACGTCTCTTGGATATAAGTTATTCTCAAAGAATAAATAGTAAATGAAATGCCAGCCCTTAGTGTGATATTAAATGTAAGGAGGAAAATGCTTTATTAGTGAAAATTATTTTAATGTACATGATTGCTGAATGAAAAAAAAATCAGTAAAAGAATGAATAGCTCTGCTAAGCAAGTTACTTGGTGTTAGTGAAGCTCTTGTTTCTCTCGTTTTCTATCTCGTTTTATCTCTCACAGAATCCTTTACTACACTATCTCTGTGGCTTCCTTATCTCTCCCTCCAAATATCAGTTTTCTTTCATAGTAAATGGATGAGTTATGTCAAACACTTAAGGCAACATATGTTGGGTCGCCAAAAACGGACAGATTTAATAAACTGGGCAATTTTCTCACAGCTGTCAAATTGAGCATCCAGTTAAGATTCTCCTATATGAACGTGGGTGTCGGAAATGAAGCTGATATTGGCTGGGTGACGCTTCGAGAGCGCCACAAGTGGATGGAATCTGACAAGTGAGGAGAAGGTAATTGCAGAATTCGACGTCGAGATGTGTTGCATTAAAGCAAGTAGTTGAAGGCGAGGGCTTGCGCCAGTTATGATTAATAATAATAATAATAATAATAATAATAATAATAATAATAATAATAATAATATTATTATTATTATTATTATTATTATTATTATTATTATTATTATTATTATTATTATTATTATTGATGCTGTCTCTTCCGATTTACTTTAAATTTCCTGACTGTTGTATTCTACTTAAAAGGAGGTTTCGGACTGTTATTGAAATTTATAGGTTTCTAATCTACTAAATTCCAATAAAATTATATAGTATTAATTTCTTATCCAACAAATTGAGAAACCTTCCCAATTCGGCTCCATAGTTTCAGAGCTGTTGTGCTAAATCTCCTGGGCATCGTCAACGTGTTGATCTCAGCTCATGCGCATTTCTAGGAGAATTAAGCTCTACCTCCTAGGTCTCCTAAGGAATTGTGACTCAAACTTCAGTGTTTTGAGTAAAACTATCATCGAGGTACAGATGTCATGGATTATTGGGTACAGGGGATACCTTTCTTGAATGGTACACTTGCCGAAATATTCTGATTCATAAAGTTTTGCATTCTACATTAAAGTGTCTTACTTATTCTGTTGTTCATCATTCATCGTACTGGAAGACTTACTCTGAATATTACAGCAGAACGTAGTTTGTCTTCATTTTCTCTGTTTCAGAATTAATCTTACACTGTCTCATTTCCATTATCATTATTAAAATTCAACAACATGCACAGTTTCAGGAGCAGGTATGTTTGAGCCTCGGAGACCAGACATTAATAAAAGACAGGTCCAGGAGCTATGAATCGAGCCCTGTGAACACAGCTAGATGAGTGCACACACACACACCTGCCAGAGTAAATCTTACAGTTCATTTCGTCTCCATCAGCCAGATTCTAAAGCAATTTTACGCTTTTTATTTCGTTAACGCACTGGAAACTGTGTCTCCCGTTAAGAAACTTTGACATTGTCAGTAACTGGTCTGTTAACCTTCGAATTGCATGAATTCTTAATGTTCAGCGTTGCTTCAAGAAGCCACTTTTTTTTTTTTTTTCAAACCACCGTACAGATATGGTTTAAATGAGCTTACGAATTCATTCCACAGATGCGTCTGTAGATACTTCTACGGTTGCCATTACAGGTTCATTATACTGATATACTGCACAGCTTCTATACTGCTGAAACAAGTGCATTTCACAATATTCTTAAATAAGCAATTATAAGCTTGATTAAATGTCTTACAATTATTCGTGTATAGGACAAATAAAAAGTACTTCTGGAAGCTGGGTATACACAGACGATTATCAGTCTAAATGTAAAGTATGTAGTCAGCTTTACAGTCACGTTCTTTAACATTATTTGCTTAATTGTCCACTTATTCAGGAGTACTAAGAGTACACTAACCTGTATGATCACGTATCATATATGGAAAAAATTGATGCCAAAAAATTCTGAGCATTCTACTTTTTCTCATGCGAGATAAAAGAATAACGAATTATTAATACCAAAATGTTATTCCTGGCAGAACTTTTAGAGTTTAGTTCCTATACGTTCTGTCTATCATGATCTTCAGCTGTCACTTACAGAGTGAACAAAGAGTGCATAATTAACTAGCTGCTTAGAAGGCAGTCTAAATCTATCTTTATGGACTTTATAACTAATTTCTATTTGCAGTTACTTTATTTGCTATTAGAAACTACTAACATAAATTAATTGTACCCTCACATATGTTATATATTCTATGATTCATGTAAAGTGTTTAACCTTGAATCATGAAGCTTGATCTCTGTCCGCTAATAGTTAAACAAATACGCTACTTAGCTGGAGTCGAGAAAGACTCAAATGAACACAATTTGTATCATAATGTGTGATAACTGTCACTTTCTTTCGGGAATTACTGCACATATCCTTCCCTTTAATGTCACTGCCATGTCGCAGTAAATACATCCATCGGTCGACTGGAAATCAAAAAAGTTTAGTTGGCAAGGTTGTCGTGCCACCTTGTTCCACCTGTTTGTACCCGGAGGTTATGTTGGAATATTGAGAAAAATTTCTAGAAGACTCTTTTAACGTCACCGATTTATTATTATTAAAGATTCGCCGGTATTCTCCCGGCCCGGGCCTTTTCCAAGTGGTGGCCCGGCTTTGGCTCCCTGTCTAGGGAGTGTCTGAGACCTAAGTCTCCCATGGGAGGAGGCACAAGTACCCTGTCATCTTTGGGACCAACTGTCCCCAGGCCTAGCCACAATCCCCGCCCTCACGGAGCTCGTACGGAGAAGCTAGGCCTCTCTGGTCTGCCATCCCCGCCCCAAGGGGACTAATGGGAATGAGTCTTGTGAGCTCCAAGCTCGGGCTCAGGCACCTACCCTACCCTAGAATGGCTGGGCATGGTGTCGATGTCACCGATTTAATATATTATTTTATTTGTGAGAGTTTCGTTGCTTGTTATTTTGAATGATTTCCATTTTTATAATAATGTTTTGGCTTGCTACTGTTAAGTGCGTGTGGTGGCATTTAACTGTCTTATTTTTCAAAAGCGCAAATGTGCAATTCACACAATATTCTTCTCGTAAGTTGTATGGTTCTTAAGCTCAGTCTTGCATAATTTTCATCTACAAATCTACTAGTCCTCCCCTTTGACCCTCTTTCTCCATAAGCCAAAACTCTATTAAGATTAAGCAAAGTATTAATAAGAGACCATTAACTGACACGTGGTTTCGATGCGACTACTGATTTCTTAATAAAACGAAATTGGGTTTAGAGACAAGACAAAAATAAGAAAAATAAATTAAAATAGTTTATCATCACATCACAAGAATGGATTTATTACCAAAATCGATAATCTTTCATAATTTATATATAATATATTGAGCAGGCTGGGTGGCAAACAAGTTATCTAGCGGGAGAGAGCTCTTGATAACATATACAGTTTCGATATTCAAAAATTTGTGCACTAAACAGATCAACTAAAGACTTAAAGTGTACCAGGCTTCAAACACCTTTTATTGTACAGCAATAAAGGAATGGAACAGACTGCCCGCACATGTCAAAGCCAGTCATAGCATGAACCAGTTCAAGAAGAGTGCCAAAAGGTGTCTGATGAATGTAGCTACAGAAAGGGAGGGGAATGATTTTCTATTTTTTAGCTAACATACGTGTAAATTTTACCTTATTCCTAGTAATGACCCTCGTATTGTAGATAGTCTTTTAATGACCCTCGTGTAGTAGATAGTCTTTTTAGCATGATAATAAGATGTTATCTTCATTGTAGAATAATAAGAAAATATTATAACCTTTATATTATAATAATAAGGTAAAAGGACCCCAATGGAAATAAGTCACTCTGTCTGACTTTTTTGGGTTATCCCAGGTTCTCTACACATATGCTGTTATGTATGATAATTCTATGTAACTGTATTTGTGTATACCTGAATAAACTTACTTACTTACTTACTTACTTACTATGTAAACCCATCAGCTATGAAAGCAACTCTTAAGTCACTCAAGTACGTCTACACGATGTACCGAGATTTTTGAATAATGAATTACCTACCTTGTGCCATATGAATCATACATTTTCGTTTTTTAGGCAGATCTAACTTATTTCTTTGTGAAATAGTTTTGTCACATATTCCTAAACTTTATTTTTCAGATTTATTACTTAAAATGTGAACTCGATTAGTTATGGCTTAGATAACGTTGTTGACAGTCTTCAGTTTGCGATAAAAAGATAAACACAGTAAATTTCCTTTCTTATTAAAAAAAATGGTCTTCAGCACAAAGAACAAACAATAACAAGACGTAGACTGATCCCTCCCGTTAATAGAGAGACTGGCCAGTGAAACTAGTCTATTTTCACCTTCATTGTTGTAATAAACACATATGGGGTTCCTCTGTACTTCTCTAACCAGCATCAGTAACCTATGAACAACGTGTTGTCCAACATGTTTCTTGGAACCTTAAGATGATGTTATCCTGGATTTAACTTGATAAATTTTCATATATTGCCGATAAATTATCCTTAAACCTTATTGTTTAATGCAATAGTAGAGCCAAAAACTACTATAAATTTTCCTGTGGGTTTAATATAGTCCTTATTTCCCTCTGTTAAGAAGGAAATAATTAATATATTAACACCTATGTCTAGAATGTTATCTCTCAGTAAATGGTCTGAAGGATTAATGCATTAAATATTATTTTCAAGGCCTTTATTAGGAACTGCCTCAACATATATATGCCGGACAGTGCGTGCTGTGTCTCTCTCTTGCAAAAATTGCCATCTTGTCTATACTTGACAAACAGGAAAGCAACTGCAGAAATGTCTTGGCCAAAATAAACATAGTGTAAAGATTGCTGATGAATCCAAAAGGTATTATCGTTCGTCTCGGGAAAAATCGCCACCCATATCTTGGCAAGATGCCAAAATTCTCTATCGGCGTGTATAACAGAGCCTAATTGAAGAATCTTGCTCGTTAGAGTAAGATTTTATTCGAATTACAATGAGGTTAATAACCTAAGACAGCCAAGCAGTTTGGCTTATTTCCACCGTCGTATTTATTAGGTTCTTCCTTAAGATGTAACCTACGACAGTCGACAAACTCCTAGCTCTTTATTTATTGTTAAGCAACAGGGGCAGCAAGTTCCATCTCCCCCCCTTCCCGAGTTCAACCTGGGTTCTTGAGGTTGTGAGCAGAAGTGTATATAATCGTCCCTAGCCACCTCATCTTCTCTACCCACTGTTCATCATCACGCCCAGCCTGCCCTTCCTACCCGTACTCATCACGCCAATCCACCCTTCCACATTCATCAATCTCCCACTTCTTCAACGTACCAAAACTCTCTTATGTCCTCCCTTATGTATTTCACGCACTCCCTTACTTCCACTCACACAATCACTTCCAGGGACTTTCCCACCCTTCCACACACTAAATTTCTCTGATTACTAATACTTTTTTCTTCTCGGTAGTAAACCATATTTTTTTAGTGCACCAAATCAAGATACTTTATCAAACTGCAATTCCGAGGTAACTTATTTTTTTTTAACTAAATCGGAGACAACTGCACTAGTCGCTGTAAGGTCCACTCCCTGCTCCAAGATTTTAGTCGTGTATGTGTGAGTGTGTGTGTGTGAGGGATGTGGTGATGACAGGTGTATAGGTAGGTGTGAAGAAAAACCTGTTAGGAGGTCGGCATAAGAAGCTGAATTAGCAGAGAGGAGATGGGGCTGGGGTAGAATTAGTTGCGATATTTTCAGAGCACTTTGACCTTGTAGGTCACTGAACGCAAATAGCAATAACACATATATTTAGCACATACACTTACAAACGTACACACGCACACACACACACACACACACACACACACACACACACACACACACACACACACACACACACACACACACACGACACACGACACACGACACTGGAGGACAGGAGAGATAGGGGGGACATGATAACGACATACAAAATACTGAGAGGAATTGACAAGGTGGACAAAGACAGGATGTTCCAGAGATTGGACACAGTAACAAGGGGACACAGTTGGAAGCTGAAGACACAGATGAATCACAGGGATGTTAGGAAGTATTTCTTCAGCCACAGAGTAGTCAGTAAGTGGAATAGTTTGGGAAGCGATGTAGTGGAGGCAGGATCCATACATAGCTTTAAGCAGAGGTATGATAAAGCTCACGGCTCAGGGAGAGTGACCTAGTAGCGATCAGTGAAGAGGCGGGGCCAGGAGCTCGGACTCGACCCCCGCAACCTCAACTAGGTGAGTACACACACACACACACACACACACACACACACACACACACACACACACACACACACACACACACACACAGGCGGGGCCAGGAGCTGAGTCTCGACCCCTGCAACCACAATTAGGTGAGTACAGGGTGACAGCAGTAGGACAAGAGAGAGAGGGGTGGGGTAGATTGCATTGTCTTGGAATGTATGAAGGCGTTTGACACAGTTCAACACAAGAGATTAGCGCAAAAGCTGGAGGACAAGGCAGGGATAACAGGAAAGGCACTACAATGGATCAGGGAATACCTGTCAGGAAGACAACAGCGAGTCATGGTACGTGGCGAAGTGTCAGAGTGGGCGCCTGTGACGAGCGGGGTTCCACGGGGGTCACTCTTAGGAACGGTGCTGTTTCTGGTATTTGTGAATGACATGACGGAAGTAATAGATTCCGAAGTGTCCCTGTTTGCAGATGATGTGAAGTTGATTAGAAGAATCCAATCGGACGAGGACCAGGCAGAACTACAAAGAGATCCGGACAGGCTGAAAGCCTACTCCAGCAACTGTCTCCTGGAGTTCAACCCCACCAAGTGCAAAGTCATGAAGATTTGGGAAGGGCAAAGAAGACCGCAGACGGAGTACAGTCTACGGGGGCCAGACACTACAAATCTCACTCGAGGAAAAAGATCTTGAGGTGAGTATAACACCGGGCACATCTCCTGAGGCACACATCAAGCAAATGACTGCTGCAGCATATGGGCGCCTGGCAAACCTCAGAATAGCATTCCGACATCTTGATAAGGAATCGTTCAAGAGCCTGTACACTGTGTACGTTAGGCCCATATTGGAGTATGCAGCACCAGTTTGGAACCCACACCTGGCCAAGCACGTAAAGAAACTAGAGAAAGTTCAAAGGTTTGCAACAATACTAGTCCCGGAGCTAAGGGGTATGTCCTACGGGGAGAGGTTAATGGAAATCAACCTGACGACACTGGAAGACAGGAGAGATAGGGAGGATGTGATAACCACATATAAAATACTGAGAGGAATCAATAAAGTTGACAGAGACAGAATGTTCCAGAGATGGGACACAGCAACAATCGGTCACAGTTGGAAATTGAAGACTCAGATTAGCACAGGGATGTTAGGAAGTATTTCTTCAGTCACAGAGTTGTCAGGAAGTGGAATAGTCTGGGAAGCGATGTAGCGGAGCCAGGATCCATACATAGCTTTAAGAAGAGGTATGATAAAGTTCATGGAGCAGGAAGAGTGACCCAGTAGTGGCCAGTGAAGAGGTGGGGCCAGAAGCTGTGACTCGACCCCTGCAACCACAACTAGGTGAGTGAGTATACTCATCAATACACAATAAGAGCTGAAGCACATGGGCACCTGGCAAACCTGAGAATAGAGTTTCGACGTCTAATTAAGGAGTTTTTGATGACACTGCACACCGTGTACGTCATACCCATACTGAAGTATGCAGCACCAGTATAGAACCCACATTTGGTCATACTTGTCAAGAAATTAGAGAAATTGCAAAAGTTTGCAACAAGACTAGTCCCAGAGCTAAGTTATATGTCTTACGAGAGATTAAGGAAACTCAATCTGACGACACTAGAAGACCGGAAGGATAGGGGGGATATTATAACGACGTATAAAATACTAAGAGGAACTGACAAGATGGACAGGAACAGAATGTTTCAGACATGGGACACAGTAACACAGGCCACAACTGGAATTTCAAAACTCGGATGAGTCATAGGGATGTCAAGAAGTATTTCTACAGAACTCGAGTTGTCAGGAAACGTAACATTCTGGAGAGTGATGTAGTGGAGGCAGGATCCACAAATAGCTTTAGGAAGAGATACTACAAGGCTCTTAGAACAAGGAGAGAGTGGACCTCGTAGCGACCAGCTGCGAATCGACCCCTGCAACCACAAATAGGTGAGTACACACACAAAAAAAATTATAAACACAAAGAAAAAATCAGAAATAAATGCAAGAAACATTAATTTTCACGATATTTGTGAGCCCTTAAATACTACATTTTCTTACGGGTTTATGCTAGAGCCGGTCATATTCTTAGGAACAGTATTCTTGTCTTACACTAACTTCCACTAACGCCTTTTCAGATCGGCTTCAGATTTTCAAATGTGGTGAATTATAAATACGCTTCTGCTGCTCCTACTACTAGTTATCTTTCCCTCTTATTACCTCTCTCACTATCTCTCTCACTACCTCTCTCACTACCTCTCTCACTATCTCTCTCACTACCTCTCTCACTACCTTTCTCACTACCTCTCTCACTACCTCTCTCACTATCTCTCTCACTATCTCTCTCACTATCTCTCTCACTATCTCTCTCACTATCTCTCTCACTATCTCTCTCACTATCTCTCTCACTATCTCTCTCACTATCTCTCTCACTATCTCTCTCACTATCTCTCTCACTATCTCTCTCACTATCTCTCTCACTATCTATCTCACTATCTCTCTCTCTCACTATCTCTCTCACTATCTCTCTCACTACCTCTCTCACTACCTCTCTCACTACCTCTCTCACTATCTCTCTCATTACCTCTCTCACTACCTTTCTCACTACCTCTCTCACTACCTCTCTCACTACCTCTCTCACTACCTCTCTCACTACCTCTCTCACTATCTCTCTCACTACCTCTCTCACTACCTTTCTCACTACCTCTCTCACTACCTCTCACTACCTCTCTCACTACCTCTCTCACTACCTCTCTCACTACCTCTCTCACTACCTCTCTCACTATCTCTCTCATTACCTCTCTCACTACCTTTCTCACTACCTCTCTCACTACCTCTCTCACTACCTCTCTCACTACCTCTCTCACTACCTCTCTCACTACCTCTCTCACTATCTCTCTCACTACCTCTCTCACTACCTTTCTCACTACCTCTCTCACTACCTCTCTCACTACCTCTCTCACTACCTCTCTCACTACCTCTCTCACTACCTCTCTCACTACCTCTCTCACTACCTTTCTAACTACCTCTCTCACTACCTCTCTCACTACCTCTCTCACTACCTCTCTCACTACCTCTCTCACTACCTCTCTCACTACCTCTCTCACTACCTCTCTCACTACCTCTCTCACTACCTCTCTCACTACCTCTCTCACTACCTCTCTCGCTACCCGCCTCTTTTAACCTCACTACGTCTGCCTCTCATTCTGTTTCTTATTTCTGTGATTAGTAACACAATACAACACTGGGCTTTGATGATTGACAGTGCTGAGTGACAATGGTGTTATCTTTTCAATATAGATAGCTCTCATAGCGGGAAATAAATAACCGTTCATAATATCATCGATATATGTGATTTAGATTCAAACACATGATACAAAAGCCTGTATCAAGCGACTGTTAGATTCCTCCCACATCCTCATGAAAAAATCTGCCTTTAAGGCTTGCAAGCCATCGAGGCAGTTATCAAAACAATGTTTTGCATGACGATTACATATCGGTAATTATCCTCCTTGTTAATCCCAGGGAGATTATTTCAATGCACCTTCGGTGATTTTTTTTTTTAAAGTATTATTTCCTGATTTTTTTTCCAATTTTTCGATTTTATTTCGCTCATAACTGGAGAATGCCTTATCCAATCGGCTTAAAAATTTCGACACTTGTGTACTGGAAAGAGGACTAAATTATAAGAAGAACTGGCATATTCACGTGCCCTGTGACCAATGTTACTGAACCCATTCCCAGCATCCTAGAATGACTCGGATAACTTCCAAAATCATCAGTGGCAGAACTTTAAACTTTCACAAAAGGTACCAAAAGAGATGACGACGGAGGAGAGTGAAATTCAGATGTATAGATGCAGATATGATGATTTTGTGTTAAATAGTATGAGATTGTTATTCCAGTTAAATCACGTTAAATAAATGTACAATTTTTATTGAAATTTGTTTAACTGCATATCAACCTTGGCCACACTCTGCACTATTCCAATCGCATGTGTGAGGCACAAGGAACTGAGATTATGTAATTTTTTGGATACCTACTTCGGATCGCTCAGCGACCGATGTATACCTAGTTTTTATATGTTTTCTAATAAAGGCACTAATTTTTTACTATTAATTACTTTCTTCCCAAGTTTACATTTCTGGTTATCATACAATTTCTCCTTCAATTTTTCGTAACAGCTAAAGTTTTTTTTTTATGTCTATCCTAACAGTATAGTAAAACAACAATAAATCCCACTTGATCACTGCGTAGGTGAAGCGTCTTCTATAACAAAATTTTCTTCTACCGTTAAAGTAAGAAACTTCAATAAACTAAGCGTTAATTGGAACAGTCTGTCAGATCAAAAGGCAAGTGAAACTAATTAACGTGATTGAGAACAGATGCCTAGCTCGACTTCCTATGCCTTCAACAGGTGCTGTAAAATATAGTGGGGTACAGGATATGGTTACCAAGGACAGCGACCCAGCTGAAGTGGACGAGACTTAAGGTAACCATATGAAGAAAAACCAAAAGTGCTATTCTTGGTTTAGACATAGGATTTTCAGTCTTTAAGGGAACTAATCATGTCCAAATTTCAGAACCAATTACCCTCTCATGAATTCTTAAGAAAAATAATTTTGTAAAGCATTATTATCCAAATATAATGAATGATCGTGTTTGTGGTAATTATATTTGAAAACTGTAACTAACATTTTAGACACAAAATATTTTTTAATAATGATTTTAATAAAATTAGTGAAAGGTAAGTACTGTTAAAAAATCCTGACAACCATCTCACCTTGCAGAAATAATTTAAAAATGTATACCGAAGTACATTGAATGATCTATGTGACTGAATCCATTATTTTGTTAAAATATTTTATTAGTCGTTTTGATGCAATAAAACGACGTTTTAGAGCATTTTTTACGTTTTGTTTAAATATGCTTCTTTCTTGTATGATGCTAGTTAAAACTCTCCTTGCAATGAAGAGACACTTAAGTACTTCCCGGAGGACACGAAGTCAGTGGAGAAGTTGATATGTCCGAGCACTTCCTCACTCACCACAAGAACACAGTCACCCACTCACAAACATACACGTTACGTTTTGCTTTTTTCTTAGGTCGTCACTGGGATTATACCCGATTGCCATGAGCGTGTAAAAAAGTTTCTTTGCCCATAGATATTGGCAAAGGAAATCACAGGTCATTAATTATATCTTTCAAATTACAAGTAGTATTATTCCATGCTGTATTATGAGTCTCCCAAGGTACAGTGGGAATTTTCTTTGTATTTTCACATGAAGTTTTGGCTGTCTTAGGAAAACCACAGTAAAACTCTTCTAGGTCGCCATTGTATCATACCGATACTTTGTGGTAAAAGACACTTATATACGGTTCAGGACATTTATCATGGTAAACATTTCACCACAAGCGGCTAGATGCGTGGAAATATAAACACATATGCAGTATAATGTGATCCTTTATTGACTACGTTTCGCCCACACAGTGGGCTTTTTCAAGTCACAAACAGATCTACCCACTGTGTGGGCGAAACGTGGTCAATTAAGGATCACATTATACTGCATATGTGTTTATATTTCCATTGTGTCGGTATTTTATACCATTTATTTCCATCGGCTAGATGCGTCATGACGAAGCCGCTGGTGACAATACTCGCAGCTTTCACGCTGAGTTACCTTCCCTCATGGTTTATCAAGCCTCTGCACGTGGGAATAAGTCTCCACTGTCAGACAAAACAAAAATTATGGAACATTTTACGTTGATACGAAACTTTCTGTATCTTAATTATGACTGAGTGTGATTTCCTGACCCATTTTTCCCCCACAAGTTTTATACCTGCGAGAGCTCTTAATCCTAACTGATGCATTGTGAAGCCGTGGCTTTCCCGAGCAGACGGAAGTTGCAAGTGTTTACCACGTTTGTAAATAGAGCATTATAGGTACTCGAGCTGGGGCTGACGGATACAGCGCCACAAGTTGACCTAACAAGGACAAAGCTCTGGGCGTGAAGCACAAGTCTTGTGGGAGTTTCCTGACGCTTTACTAAAGGTTTAGTGGCTTTACTAAAGGTTTAGTGACTTCAGAACAGTGTCTTCCTCGACGGTAGTATATCCCTGGAAGGTAGGATCCTATTGAAGAGTAATATCTCCCTGGACGGTACTACCTAAATGGACGGCAGTTTCCTACCAGGACGATAGGACCTTTCTGGATGGAGATTGAGACACTTATGCAACATATGGGAATCTTTATTAAGGAAACGTTTCGCCACACAGTGGCTTCATCAGTCCAATACAAAGTAAAAATGGGGAAAGAGAGGAGGAGTTCGAGGTAATCAGTCCCTCAACCTGGATATGTTGCATAAGTGTCTCAATCTTCAACTTGTCGGTTTTGAAACCATTTGTCACACCTCTCTGGATGTTAGGCCCTGTCTGTATGGCACTATGTGTATGGACGGTAGCACCTATCTAGGTGATTGTTATATCTTTGGCAGCTCATTTGTATCAGCTATTAATAGTACCAAAAAAAACTCACAATAATTTTCCAGAAGAGATACAAACTCTTTGCTCTCAGACACAATATAAACTCAAGAATTTGACGTATTTCTTAGTGTTTCACCAAATGTACCTATATTAACTAAGGTTATTTTTCATCGCATCCATATTGTGTTCTGATAATACGCTCGCCTTGTTCTCTTCCAACTCCTGCGTAAAAAGAGAAATCCATGAATGACTGGAACTAACAGAAAGAGAGGAGGAGGCGGAGGAGGAGGAAGGAAGGACGGAGAGAGAGACAAAAAGAGTGGGTGTGTGGGAGGAGAGAGAGAAGGAGAGTGGAGAAGGGATTACTGCTGGCGAGAGCTATGAATGACAACTGTGATAGTTCCGTGTCACAGGTGAGTCGCTTCCTCATGCTGTAATAACCCTCCAACAAGTGTTGTTCCGATGTATCCAGTGTGTGTTCGTCTCTTTAATTTTAATCTTAATTCGTTCATCAGTGACGTACATGAGACATAGTTAAAGTTGTGGTCGATGTGATAGATACATTGTCCTCTCCTCTTACATTTGATCTTTCAAGGGGATGCCAGGGTGCTGCTAATGGGCTCCTGTATCACGGAAATTGAGTTATCCCCACCTTTGATCTATCCTGATTATTTCTCATTCCCCGGGCACTGTTTGAGCCCTGCGGGTTTAGCCATTCCTCTTGAATATAATAATAATAATAATATTATTATTATTATTATTATTATTATTATTATTATTATTATTATTATTATTATTATTATTATTATTATAGCTACTTCTATTACTACTATTTCTGCTTCTACTTCTACTTAACTACTTTTTCCACTATTACTACTACATCTACTACTGCACCTACTAGTATTACAAGTACTACTCCAACCACTATTATTATTATTATTACTAATTATTATTATTTTTGATAATAATAATTAATCTACCTTTCTGAAAGCAAAGCATACAATACACACACACACACACACACACACACATATATATATATATATATATATATATATATATATATATATATATATATATATATATATATATATATATATATATATATATATATATATATATATATATATATATATATATATATATATATATATATATATATATATATTTGATAAGGACCTGCCTCGCATGGGCCAGTAGGCCTTCTACAGTGTTCCTCCATTCTTATGTTCTTATGACATTCCTCAGGTCACGTGCGTCACATCTCACTCTCCGCCTATATATATAATGTCTTTCTACCTCTGTATGTTAGAAGTGATCAAGGTCCCAGGACCGAAACGTTTTCTAATAAATATGTTATAGTGTTTGCTTACGTGTCTTTCTAAACCAACTTGTCGGTATTTATTACCAAGGTTTATACCATATATATATGCAATAAGATCACAGTAAACAGGTGATTTCAGAATATGCAAAACAACCACTCTGAAAGAATAGAGAAATTCCAAGCGCTTTCGTGACTACTCACATTATCAAGGAACTATGAAAGTAAAGCATCCAAGGAAGCTATATAAGGGGTCTGGCCAGCACCTCACTATCAAGTGACAGGAATATAATTGAATCTTGTTTCATAAGCAGTTTTGACAATAATATGAATATTTCCTTTGGTTTATATAAATTAGATCCATTTATAATTAATAGAATTTGGGAAGAATTTAATAATACACTGGACAAATAATAGTTTTTAAATTTTCTTGGGTAGAATAGTTTGTGGGTGAGTTGTGCAAAGGACCTATCCAAGTTGGGTCGGCGCGCGTCAGGTGTTTAACCGTTGTGGGATCTGATAGTGAGGTGCTGGCCAGACCCCTTATATAGCTTCCTTGGATGCTTTACTTTCATAGTTCCTTGATAATGTGAGTAGTCACGAAAGCGCTTGGAATTTCTCTATTCTTTCAGAGTGGTTGTTTTGCATATATATATATATATATATATATATATATATATATATATATATATATATATATATATATATATATATATATATATATATATATATATATATATATATATATATATATATATATATATATATATATATATATATATATATATATATATATATATATATATATATATATATATATATATATATATATATATATATATATATATATATATATATATATATATATATATATATATATATATATATATACTGTGTAAATACGCACTGCTTTCCTGCTCACTTACCATCCTCGTTATAGAAGGAGTGACGCCATGCTGTTGTTGAGTGCCAGGCAATGAGGGTGTGTGGGTGTATTGTGACGCTCTGACCTGCCACTTTGCTTGCTCCTTCCAGGCTATAATGACGCAATAATATACCATTAAGAGACCTTGTTTACTCTCCAACCACTCTCAAACCTGTGGGAATTTGGCTCGAGGTTGATATAGATGTTTGTATATTCTGTATTATCAAAGAGAGTAAACAGGTTAAACAGACGTTCTATTTTAAGATATTCTCAGGGGATGTCAAGAGGAAAGTTTGACTCACTATCTCTCTTCTTGTCTTTGCGAAATTTTAAAATTCATTCGCAATATAAATATTCAAGCAAGGGCGCAAGCATGGACACGCGCGCACACACGTACGCCCACAAGTGGGTGCGCACACATACACACACATACCAGTATTGAATTTGTTATAAACTTACTTATTCTGTGCATATATGTATTGTTGACAGAGGTGTACACATCAAAGGTAAAGGAAGCATAATATATACAGTCATATTTACTGAGGGATGGAGACAGAGCTCTAATTAAACAACTGACTCCATGAATAGGTGGAAGCAGGAACGTCGAACACTTAATATACGCAATTACAATATTCATAAAGGGTGGCTGGCAGACAGACATGGACAGGCAGACACAGACAGGCAGTAAAGTCTGTCATCCATTAACAGGAGATGTATAGTAATGAAGATGTGTAAGGCTGGCAACTAGACCTAACGTATAACCTTGGTTGTAAACAACTCAGAGATATGTACCTAGAAATTATTATTATTCAGGGGAGTAAATTCGTTGTGGGATATTCAGAGGAAGGAATTATGGAGGTTTAATTCTCCCTTTGATAATCTGGAAACAAACACTACTCTCGCAATGAAGCTGCCCCAACAAACACCGAAAAATATCTGGAAGTTCTAACGTCATTCTAAATGTATCACTAGAGGCATAAGTAAACTGATTAACGTTGGTTTACATGCATATGTCTGAACAACTCTCGAATACATAGAATAGGTATGAAGCCCATACCAAATAAATCGCACAAAGAAAATCGAAGAGATATTAACGTGTGATGCAAGGTTGGCAAAGAAACTGAGGAATATACTCTATGAATAAAAGATTATGAAAACTTTAGCTCAAGATGGTGAAGAATGAAGAGAGATGACCATGGTACACAACATACTTGGTGAAATAGACAATGTTGACAGTTTATTTAACGTGAGGAGAGCCATCTTCCTGAATGGTCAGATGGCTCGCAGAAATACGAAGCAGTTTTTAAATTAGTGTCGATGAGAGGTGGAAGAGAGCAACATGGTGGAAGTCGAAGAGATTCACAGCTTCAAGTTAAGAAATGATCGATCAAGATTTCGTTAAGGATTTTAGCATCGAGAGGATGAGCCCAATACCTAGAGCTCAAAAGGAACAACCTCCACTTAGGTAATTACTATACGTCTAGGTAAAAATAACTAGGGAATTACGTATTCAAACATAATCAAATATCTTAAAAATTTATGCATGGGATGCAGTTAATCAGATATGACAAACCCCTTGTCATTGACTTCATGTTGTGGCTTGTATACCCGACTCTCCAGTTGTCAGGATAAGCAACATTGGAGTTAGCCAGTAAATGGATGGGCTATCACCTGGACACAGCCTAGCTCTTGAACCCTCGAGAAGCCATGGATTTTCTGTATTATTATTATTATTATTATTATTATTATTATTATTATTATTATTATTATTATTATTATTATTATTATTATTATTATTATTATTACAGTCAATTTAAGCGCTAAACACATCAGGATCATACAGAGCTGCTCTTGTTTCCTACACAGATATACTAGACCATATCTACATTTACTTTCTTCCCTCGCTTAGTTTATATTTAAGTGTTATTTCGGCATAAAATAATTAAATATACCTCTGTGTTTTACTGAGATTTTTTTACAAAGAATTAAACTAAATATATCTCTTGACTTCCGACTAGTGTTTTTAGCAGTTTTTAGTGGTTTTATTATTAATCTAGCAGAGATAATGGCAGCCTCTCCTATTCGCGTATGAAATAATGTTAGGCTGCTTAATGACCAACAAGAAAAAAAATGGCTACGATAGAGAATGTACAATGTCTTTATATTAAGAAGAATTTCATAAGCAAGTGATATTTTAACCCTTAACATTGTTTAGGTTTATGCCAGGCTGGAATTATTATTATGTCATGTGTCTGCCTTTACTAATTTAAAGACTTTATGCTTGAAGGTACAATATTACTAATATATGAAATATATATTTTTTGAAAGGACATTACGTGTGGTCTATGGTGTCTGAGAAGTATTTTATTTTGTTGGACACTAAATACGAATGTAATAAATAAAAATAGGAAAAGGTTATACAAGAGGAGCATGGGTGTTAATCGACTGTCATAGGTGATGCTAATGTACAAAAAAAACTCTAAACATGCTAACCATACGCTGGGTTAAAATGCAAATGTCTACGAAAACAAGAACAGAGGACGTAGTCAAATGTTGTGTAAAAGGTGTCCACGCAACTAAGATATGTTTTATGAAGATATTTAAACAAAAATATTTGTCCCTTCAGCTACGTCCATTACCTCCCCCACCCACACTTCGTAACCGCTTGGTTAAGTCACGTTTACCTCACTAACCTCCTCTGTCTCCTGACCACTCCCACTCTTTGCTCTCTCTGATGCTCTCACCACCCACCTGGTACTCTCTTCCCCGCCCTCTCTCTCTTTCTCTCTCCCTCGCCCACGAGCTCTCCCTCCGCCTGTCTCTCACCACCCACCACACTTCAGAGCAATGTCAAGGGTCGGGGTTTTGCAGTTATAGAAACGGCATCTACTATTCTGTGATACATTCAACCCACTCCCAATATTTTTATTTATAGAACTGTTTGGTGAGAGACCGAAAAAAAATGACATTGACGAGAGGGGGTTAAACTAGTGGAAAGAAACAGAAGGGAAAACTGGTCGAGAAATAAAGGGAGGAAAAGGGATAGGTGGAAAAGAAAGAAACGAAGAAAGAAAAAGGGGGGGAAGGAAGAAAAAGCGTACAAAATTATTCAAAGGTTCTGAGATGCCAAGAGAAGCTAGTCAACCTATTCTCATTTTACTATGTCAGTTGTCTTACGAAGTTGTCAACGTCACTTAACGCTTCCTGTAAACTTACAAACTCTTGGCTCTTTAATTTGGATTAGAATAGATCACATGAAGGATAAAAAAAATATATATATCTCGCCACAAATCAGCAAAGAACGTCCGATTGAAGCCAGGAAACGTTGGAATCTACGCTGATGCCCGTGAAGAGTTTTTAATCCAGGTAATCGGATCAAATTTGATTGCTTTTCATTCCCAGGGAGCTGTGTGATCCATAAGCGATAAGCGCTTACCCATGCATATAATGATCATAAGAATAGTAATAATAATAATATTGATATCACTTGTGGGTATGAGAATGGATTGGGTAAAGTGTAAATATGAAAGTTAAGAACCATACTAATATTTACGTAGTGGAGAGAATTTGTTGAGGTGGAGACCATCGTCACAGTGTCAGGATAAAACAGTGTCAGTGGTAGGGTAGTGTGGATTAGCAATTACTAAAGCTGGGCGCTATTTGTTAAGTGGTGGGTCCAGTAGCTATGAATCAACTCCCGCTATAAGGCGAGTACACATAAACACGTACAGAGTATACTATAATAAAAGATTTTTTATACAAATAGTTCTCGATTTGAATAAAATCTGAATGGAAACTGTCTCCTCAAAACTACTGGATTTATTATAGTACGAGCAAAATATAACAGACTATGAAATACAAAGAGAATAAACGTTTTTTTCTGTAACCTCAGTTAATAGCAAATTAGTAATTGCACAAAAAGATAATTTTACTCTCACCCATTGTCTGTCTCCTTCCCTATGAAGAATAAGTGGCATTCTTCACAGGGAAGGAGGCAGAAGAACGTGTGTCTCCCTTATGAAGAACATAACAGGCGTAAGATATGTTAAAGGTGTTGTCCCACCATACCTGAGACAAGCTCCACCTGTACGCAGCCTCGTGCCGTTCAGGCTAGGGCTATGCTGTAGCTGCCAGATCCATTCTTCGACTAGCTCTTCCCTGCTACGTTTGCTAAAACGTTTTCATCACCTATGCATTCCATAGGTTCTTTGATGAGATCTAATATGCTGAGTCTGGTGAAATTTCTCTGGATGTCTGCTGTGAGGAGCTGGGTTTCTGCTATTAGCTTTGGGTTCAGTAAACACCTGGTAAGTACATTGTGCGAGGCTTTCTGAGTTGTTTCGTGTTTGGATGCAGGCTGCTTTCCTGGATTGTGGCCTCCATGTGTCCGGTCAGTGAGGTACAGTTTTCTTCTTGCCCTTGCTGGACAGTAGCTGAGGATTTGAAGGGAGTGGAAACCCCTATATGACAACTTTCACTGACTGAATTCCCAGAACTTACGGGTATGTCCTACGAGGAGAGGTTAAGGAAATCAACCTGACGACATTAGAAGACTGAAGGAATGAAGGGGAGGCATGATAACGACGTATAAAATACTGAGAGGAAGTGACAAGGTGGACAGGGGAGAGAATGTTTCAAAGATGGGATACAGGAGCAAGGAGCCATAACTGGAAATTAAAAGATTAAATAAGTCACTGGAGCGTCAGGAAATAGAACAATCTTAAGAGTGATGTAGAGGAGGCAGGATCCATGCACAGCTTTTACGAAACTATTTCTGAACTCACCCTAATGTTGACAGATAAGATACTGATATACCAGCTCCTCGTGGTTATGGTCAGCATGAATAAATATGTAAGGTGAACTTACCTGAGGAAGGTAGCATACGGAGGTATAACTCCGTTGGGTTGCAAAAGGCACCAAAGCATTGTGGAGGTGAGATAGGAGTAACTACGTATGTGGATGACGTATAAGAGTGGTCACCAGAGCTGAGATCCTGACAGTCTGTTCAGAGATTACATCTCTAAAGAGCCGGTGCTCCTGTTTACCAAATTCCTTTATTGGTTGAACAACGATCCTCTTCGTCTCTCTTTCTCTCTGCCTGTCTGTCTGTCTGTCTCTCTCTCTCTCTCTCTCTCTCTCTCTCTCTCTCTCTCTCTCTCTCTCTCTCTCTCTCTCTCTCTCTCTCTCTCTCTCTCTCTCTCTCTCTCTCTCTCTTTTTTTTTTTTTTTTTTTTTTTTTTTTTACACAGGGTTTGACAAGGTTAAGGATCCCTAGCTTTATTGACAGCTATTTACAGGTTAAGGATTCCTAACTTTATTGGCAAGCTAAGAGCTGTTACCTACATCAGCTCATTTGAAAGCATTTTTATTGTTATGAGACATACAAGTAGGGAACAGGATGAAGTTGGAGCCATCTGTGGGCCAGCATTTTCATTTGATCAACTGACGTTATCTCGTTGACATCATTATGCTGTACGAATGTGTTCCATACTCGAGTCATCCTGGGTATGTATGATCTCAGATGGAGTGATGTTCTGGAGAAGGGTACAGCCAGAGTGAAGTTGCTGCTTTCTGCCCGTCTTGTGGCATAAAAGCTTGTTTCACGCTGTCCTCGAAGTGGATCCAAGTGTGGTATTTTGACAATATTGGCCTTGTACATAACAGTAAGGCCACCCACATCCCTCCTATGTTGAAGGCTCTGCTGAAATGACAGATCTATCCAGGATGGGTCCAGGCGAGAGATGAGACGTCTTGCTCTGTTCTCTACTCTGTCAAGCAGTCGCAGATGAGAGGGGGGGCAGGCAAACCAAGAAAGTGGAGCATACTCAAGGTGTGAGCGTACTTGTGCCTCGTACAGGATCTTGCAACATATACTGTCAAGCAGATGCGAGATACGGCGAAGTGCTGTAAGCTTCCTGGCTGCCTTGTTTGCAAGATTTACAACATGGTTCTTCATGGTTAGTTTGGAGTCAAATTTCACCCCAAGGATATCAACTTCTTCTCCAGGTGCCAACATCGTCCCATTCATCCTTACTACTGCACCAGCATTACCATCATGGTGCCTAGAGACGATCATCATTTGCGTTTTCTCAGGTGCAAATGTTACTTGCCATCTATTTCCCCAAGCTGATATAGCTCTCAGCTGGTGATTGATGTAGCTCAGAGCAGCTGGCATTTCTTCTCTTGGATAAGTGAATGTCAGTGTACAGTCGTCTGCATATGCATGTGATTCTGGGATGAGATGAAGAAGGTCGTTGAAGTAGACATTCCATAACAGTGGACCCAGCACACTTCCTTGTGGAACGCTTGCCCCAATAGGATGCCTTGCTGAGGACTACACTTAGAGATCTACCATGAAGGTAATCACTGAGGAGACATAGCGTAGAGTCTGCAATTCCCAGTGCTTGAAGTTTTGCTAAGAGGCCCTGGTGCCACACCCGGTCGAAAGCGCCAGCAATGTCCAGTGCTACCACACAGCTGACTTTGGATTCATCCAGTGACTGGTGCCACTTAGTGGAGAGGTTTAACAACAGATCAGCAGCAGAGTAACCTTTCCTGAAGCCATATTGACGATCACAAAGTAGTGAGTGGTAGTCAAAAAAATCTGTCATTTGTCTTGAGATTATTGTCTCAAGGATCTTACCAGTGATCTCTCTCTCTCTCTCTCTCTCTCTCTCTCTCTCTCTCTCTCCCTCTCTCTCTTTTTTTTTTTTTTTTTTTTTTTTTTTTTTTTACACATGGTTTGACAAGGTTAAGGATCCCTAGGTTTATTGACAAGCTATTTACAGGTTAAGGATTCCTAACTTTATTGGCAAGCTAAGAGCTGTTACCTACATCAGCTCATTTGAAAGCATTTTTATTGTTATGAGACATACAAGTAGGGAACAGGATGAAGTTGGAGCCATCTGTGGGCCAGCATTTTCATTTGATCAACTGACGTTATCTCGTTGACATCATTATGCTGTACGAATGTGTTCCATACTCGAGTCATCCTGGGTATGTATGATCTCAGATGGAGTGATGTTCTGGAGAAGGGTACAGCCAGAGTGAAGTTGCTGCTTTCTGCCCGTCTTGTGGCATAAAAGTTTGTTTCACGCTGTCCTCGAAGTGGATCCAAGTGTGGTATTTTGACAATATTGGCCTTGTACATAACAGTAAGGCCACCCACATCCCTCCTATGTTGAAGGCTCTGCTGAAATGACAGATCTATCCAGGATGGGTCCAGGCGAGAGATGAGACGTCTTGCTCTGTTCTCTACTCTGTCAAGCAGTCGCAGATGAGAGGGGGGGCAGGCAAACCAAGAAAGTGGAGCATACTCAAGGTGTGAGCGTACTTGTGCCTCGTACAGGATCTTGCAACATATACTGTCAAGCAGATGCGAGATACGGCGAAGTGCTGTAAGCTTCCTGGCTGCCTTGTTTGCAAGATTTACAACATGGTTCTTCATGGTTAGTTTGGAGTCAAATTTCACCCCAAGGATATCAACTTCTTCTCCAGGTGCCAACATCGTCCCATTCATCCTTACTACTGCACCAGCATTACCATCATGGTGCCTAGAGACGATCATCATTTGCGTTTTCTCAGGTGCAAATGTTACTTGCCATCTATTTCCCCAAGCTGATATAGCTCTCAGCTGGTGATTGATGTAGCTTAGAGCAGCTGGCATTTCTTCTCTTGGATAAGTGAATGTCAGTGTACAGTCGTCTGCATATGCATGTGATTCTGGGATGAGATGAAGAAGGTCGTTGAAGTAGACATTCCATAACAGTGGACCCAGCACACTTCCTTGTGGAACGCTTGCCCCAATAGGATGCCTTGCTGAGGACTACACTTAGAGATCTACCATGAAGGTAATCACTGAGGAGACATAGCGTAGAGTCTGCAATTCCCAGTGCTTGAAGTTTTGCTAAGAGGCCCTGGTGCCACACCCGGTCGAAAGCGCCAGCAATGTCCAGTGCTACCACACAGCTGACTTTGGATTCATCCAGTGACTGGTGCCACTTAGTGGAGAGGTTTAACAACAGATCAGCAGCAGAGTAACCTTTCCTGAAGCCATATTGACGATCACAAAGTAGTGAGTGGTAGTCAAAAAAATCTGTCATTTGTCTTGAGATTATTGTCTCAAGGATCTTACCAGTGATTGACTCTCTCTCTCTCTCTCTCTCTCTCTCTCTCTTTTTTTTTTTTTTTTTTTTTTTTTTTTTTTACACATGGTTTGACAAGGTTAAGGATCCCTAGGTTTATTGACAAGCTATTTACAGGTTAAGGATTCCTAACTTTATTGACAAGCTAAGAGCTGTTACCTACATCAGCTCATTTGAAAGCATTTTTATTGTTATGAGACATACAAGTAGGGAACAGGATGAAGTTGGAGCCATCTGTGGGCCAGCATTTTCATTTGATCACTGACGTTATCTCGTTGACATCATTATGCTGAACGAATGTGTTCCATACTCGAGTCATCCTGGGTATGTATGATCTCAGATGGAGTGATGTTCTGGAGAAGGGTACAGCCAGAGTGAAGTTGCTGCTTTCTGCCCGTCTTGTGGCATAAAAGCTTGTTTCGCGCTGTCCTCGAAGTGGATCCAAGTGTGGTATTTTGACAATATTGGCCTTGTACATAACAGTAAGGCCACCCACATCCCTCCTATGTTGAAGGCTCTGCTGAAATGACAGATCCATCCAGGATGGGTCCAGGCGAGAGATGAGACGTCTTGCTCTGTTCTCTACTCTGTCAAGCAGTCGCAGATGAGAGGGGGGACAGGCAAGCCAAGAAAGTGGAGCATACTCAAGGTGTGAGCGTACTTGTGCCTCGTACAGGATCTTGCAACCCCTACTGTCAAGCAGATGTGAGATACGGCGAAGTGCTGTAAGCTTCCTGGCTGCCTTGTTTGCAAGATTTACAACATGGTTCTTCATGGTTAGTTTGGAGTCAAATTTCACCCCAAGGATATCAACTTCTTCTCCAGGTGCCAACATCGTCCCATTCATCCTTACTACTGCACCAGCATTACCATCATGGTGCCTAGAGACGATCATCATTTGCGTTTTCTCAGGTGCAAATGTTACTTGCCATCTATTTCCCCAAGCTGATATAGCTCTCAGCTGGTAATTGATGTAGATTAGAGCAGCTGGCATTTCTTCTCTTGGATAAGTGAATGTCAGTGTACAGTCGTCTGCATATGCATGTGATTCTGGGATGAGATGAAGAAGGTCGTTGAAGTAGACATTCCATAACAGTGGACCCAGCACACTTCCTTGTGGAACGCTTGCCCCAATAGGATGTCTTGCTGATTCCGTTCCATTGAGGACTACACTTAGAGATCTACCATGAAGGTAATCACTGAGGAGACATAGCGTAGAGCCTGCAATTCCCAGTGCTTGAAGTTTTGCTAAGAGGCCCTGGTGCCACACCCGGTCGAAAGCGCCAGCAATGTCCAGTGCTACCACACAGCTGACTTTGGATTCATCCAGTGACTGGTGCCACTTAGTGGAGAGGTTTAACAACAGATCAGCAGCAGAGTAACCTTTCCTGAAGCCATATTGACGATCACAAAGTAGTGAGTGGTAGTCAAAGAAATCTGTCATTTGTCTTGAGATTATTGTCTCAAGGATCTTACCAGTGATTGACAGGAGTGACACTGGTCTGTAGTTGCTGATTTCTGCTCTGCTCTTCTTTTTGTGAACAGGGACTACATTTGCCTCTTTCCATGGAGAGGGCCATTTGCACTGTACTAGGCAGTGCTGAAAGATGCGAGTTAGAGGTGCTGCTAGCTGGTCTGCACATCTTCTCAACAATCTTGGGCTCAACTTGTCTGGGCCCACAGCCTTTTCTTGGTCAAGTGATTTAAGAAGGAAATGCACCTCCTCCTGCCTTATTGTCACCCCTGACAGTTTTGACACAGTTCTTGCAGCTAGCTCTCTCTCTCTCTCTCTCTCTCTCTCTCTCTCTCTCTCTCCCTCTCTCTCAACATTAGACCGTCAACAATGAATGCAATATTTTATAATTCAGGGAAAAAGTGTTTTTGGACATAAAAAAAACTATTGTACAGTATATATTATAAATATAATAAGTATTATAAATATTTAACACTGAAGAGTGATAGATATTTTAGTGCTACGCTATATATATCTGACACTGAATACTATATAGTATTGTGCGAATACAATAGCTCTGTATTTTATTGCCTTGTATTAAAATTATTATACTAGTATGATATGATATTTTTGGGCACTGTATTGTGAGAATATTAGACGAAATTAGAGCAAATTTGACTTTCATTTTGATACGTAGTTCCATATGTCTACTCCTTCGTTGTTTCCTGGTGTTTTCAAGTATTTTAGTGTAATGTATATTAATGTATATTAATGTATATTAATGTATTTCAGGTGTTGTATGGTACTGTAGTGTGAGATCATTGTAGACACAAATGGTTCAGAGAACCGACAAGTTGAATTAGACACATGTGCAACACTTGGGTATTTTTACTGAGGAAATGTTTTGCCACGCAGTGGCTTCATCAGTCCCATACAAAGAAGAACGATGAAGATCGGAAGGAGTTGGAGGTAATCAGTCCCTCAGCCTGGAGTCGACGTATTCAGTCCATCAATCTCCTCAAGAAGAATCTTTTCAAGATTGATGGACTGATTATATAGACTCCAAACTGAGGGACTGATTATCTCAAATTCCTTCAGATCTCCACCATTCTTCTTTATATAGGACTGATGAAGCCACTGTGTTGCGAAACGTTTCCTAAATAAAGATACCCAAATGTTGCACATGGGTCTAATTTATCCAGCGAGAGCACTATTGTAGACTGTGGATAATTAGATTAAATTATCAAGTGTTAATAGAACACTAATAGCACTAGCAGTATTACCTGGCACATAATTAATAGCACTTTACACATACAGTTAACATTACTTTACTCAGAATTAGCATTTCCTTATACGCTATTAATACCCTGTTAATATTACCTTACGTTATTACCTTACACTCTGTTACTTTTACCTTGCTGAGCAGTATTATTACCTTCCATGCTATTAATCTCATCTTACACAATATTAGTATTATCTTACACCCTGACAGTTATTACCTTAGTTATTACCTCACTGTATGTATTAACTTGCTCTTATTTCTGCCTTACATCAGTTATTCTCCTACACATTTTATTAATATTCTGTCTGTCTGTCTCTCTCTGTCTGTATGTCTGTCTGTCTGTCTGTCTGTCTGTCTGTCTGTCTCTCTCTCTCTCTCTCTCTCTCTCTCTCTCTCTCTCTCTCTCTCTCTCTCTCTCTCTCTCTCTCTCTCTCTCTCTCTCTCTCTCTCTCTCTCTCTCTCTCTCTCTCTCTCTCTCTCTCTCTCTCTCTCTCTTTCTCTCTTTCTCTCTCTTTTTAAGGATCGCTAGCTATGTTGACAAGCTATTTACAGGACAAGCTAAGATCTGTTATCTACATCAGCTTATATGAAAGTATTTTTATTATATGGAACATACAAGTAGGGAACATGATGAAGTTGGAGCCATCTGTGGGCCAGCATTTTCATCTGATCAACTGACTTTATCTCGTTGACATCATTATGCTGTACGAATGTGTTCCATACTCGAGTCATCCTGGGGATAAATGGTCTCAGATGAAGTGATGTTCTGGAGAAGGTTACAGACAGAGTGAAGGTGCTGCTTTCTGCCCGTCTTGTGGTATAGAAGCTTGCTTCACGCTGTTCTCGAAGTGGATCCAAGTGTGGTACTTTGACAATATTGGCCTTGTACATAACAGTAAGGCCACCCACATCCCTCCTGTGTTGAAGGCGCTGCTGAAATGACAGATCGATCCAGGATTGGTCCAGGCGAGAGATAAGACGTCTTGCTCTGTTCTCTACTTCGTCAAGCAGTCGCAGATGAGAAGGGGGGCAGGCGAACCAAGAAAGTGGAGCATACTCAAGGTGTGAGCGTACTTGTGACTCGTACAAAATCTTGCAACCCCTGCTGTCAAGCAGATGCGAGATACGGCGAAGTGTTGTAAGCTTCCTGGCTGCCTTGTTTGCAAGATTTACAACGTGGTTCTTCATGGTCAGTTTGGAGTCAAATTTCACCCAAGGATATCAACTTCTTCCCCAGGTGCCAACACCCTCCCATTCATCCTTACTACTGCACCGGCATTACCAACTCCCTCTCTCTCTCTTTAACACAAGCACTTTAAGCTTCTCTCCTCCCTCTGATATTTTAACGTTCTTTTTTCATTCTCCCTTCCACTTCCCTCCCTCGCTCTCTCTCGCAATCTTTCCCACACCCTCTTTCGTATCCCTCTTCCTCGCTCCTTAATTCCCTTTTATATTTTTTCCTACTTTCCTTTACGCCATCATTCCATTTACACTATTCTCCAAGCTCTTTTTCACCTTCCCTCGTTTCTTTTCCCTTTCTTCCTCTCCTGCATTTCCTTCTCTTTCCCTAATCACGTGAGTGGCCGCAATAAACAAGAAACTGTATGAGAAAAAAGTTCAGTTAGCGATGCTTGAAGGAAAAGTCGAAGATAAGATGAAAATAACAGAATGACTCCAGTGAGGCATGCAAAGAGTACCTTACCTTTATTCGGAGCATGTGCACACCCCTCACTGAAAGGCTATCTCCCCCAACCAGCGAACCAGTACTAAGGATCGGACGATGGGGCCCCATCGTTCGATCAGTACCCAGGTTCAGCCAATGAGAAGATGGTTTTGGCACCACCCTCCTGTCTGCCCTTGTAATTTCCATTCTAGAGCTGGTTGAAACACGGTCTGCTCTTCAGTGGCACCTACTCTGCCTTGCTTACCGTGGCGTGCACTAATACCTATTGTTGTACATAGTGTATATAGTGTACATACTTCTGTTCTTACTTGGTGAAAGGATAATGTAAGTCAAAGTTTTCTGCTGTGTTTATTTTGCTCCCTTTACACCCAGGATAACAGGAATGAGAAGAAGTGATACATTCTAAGAGAGAGAGTGGACGGAGGGAATGAGGGTGAGGGAGGAGAGAGAGTGAGGATGTGGGAGGAGAGAGTGAGGATGTGGGAGGAGAGAGTGAGGATGTAGGAGGAAGGTTTGAGAGGGAGGGGAAGGAGGATGTGGGAAGTGGTAGCAAGGGTCTGGGAGAGAGTGAGAGGTATTGGAAGAGGGAATGAAGGTGTGTAATAAGTCATGTGAGCGAAGACAGGTAAGCTAAGACTGTGTGGGAGGTGACCATTTTCACATAATGCACCGCGAGGGTCAAGTGTGTGGGAAGCTCAGTGGCAAGTGGATACCTGGGAGATGTTGGGAGAGATGAGGAAGATGGACGGAGATTAGGGAAGAAAGGGGAGACGTAGACGGAAAGAGTAGAGGTGGGGAGGGATATGAAGGTGGGAGAAATGGAGGGAGGGCAGGAGATGGAATGAGTTAGGAAGATGGAAGAAGGGGAGAAGGAGTAGAGGAACTGGAGTTAGAGAAGGAACCTAAAGAGATGGGAGGAGTTAAGAAGAAATGATGAGAAATGTAATAGGATAATAGTAGGAAAACTGATGTTGTTAAAGAACGATAAGAAAATAGGCAAGAAGAGAAGGCAGTAAAAACATAAATGAAGACGAGGTTGTTGCTGTAGTTATTGTTGTTATGGTTGTTGTTGCTGCTGTTGTTGTGGTTGTTGCTGCTGTGGTTGTGGTTGCTGTTGCAGTGGTTGTGGATGCTGTTGTGTTGTTTATTCGTCAGGAAGCAGAAGACGACCTCCTGGAACGGGTCTTTCATCAGACGACGACCCGTTCAGTGGTTACACATCCACTGGTCTACCCGATCCATTCTTCACTCCATTCTTCACTCCATTCTTCACTCCATTTTTATCGACAAGAATCAAAACACGATCTCCTATGATACAGCTCAGGTAAGCGGGGGATTAAAAAAAGGGGAAAAATGAAAATCTGGATAAAAAGAACAGAGGAAACAAGGTGTGCAGTAAAGGTGGAAGGAGTAAGGCCAGAGATAAAGAGAATGAGTAGGAAGTGAGAATGTTGGAGGAGTGAAGATGCGGCGGCGTGAGGCGCAACACTGAACCCGTCAGTGGCACTTTAAGGAGCCCAGGCGGAAGTAAACACCCCCCCCCCTCACCTCCTCATGGCGGCGGAGCATCAAAGGTGGTCACCTGAGTCACACTCAAGGTGGCATCCTTCCTGCTTTAATTAATGTCCTCCTTCTCTTCCTCCTTCTCCAACTCCTCCTCCTCCTTCGCTCCCTCTTCCTCCACCTTTTCCTCATAAATCCCTCCTCCACCCCTCCTCCTCCTCCTCCTCCTTCTCCTCCTCCTCCTCCTACCTACTCCTCCTCTTCCTCCTCCTCATCCCTCTCATTTTCTCCTCCCCCTCCTCAGGTGTCGACGAGGAGAGGAACAGTAGGAATTCGCTCATAAAGCCTAACAACTGAGACAGTCCGTATTTACAGCAGATGTTACTTACAATAGCATTAATCTTCTTATACTCAAAAACTTGGTGGTTATACTTTTCTCACTTTATTTTTAAGATTCAACATATAAAGAATTTTTTTTCACATAATTTTCGATATTTTAAGAGCTTCTCAAGATGCTTTCCTCTGGAGATGGTGGCGCAGTTTGTCGCTGCTGGTAATGTCTCACGATTTATTTACAGTCGTAAAAACACGACTGTAAACAAATCACAGAACGAGTGGTTAGCGCACTGGTCTGTGGGTTTCAGGATTCATCTGCCATGGGTTCAAGCCCCACCCGTCCTGTGATTTGCTGCTGGTAATGATGTTTGTGTTGCTGATATTTTTGCTCAAGTTGCGAATGTTTACAGTTCATTTCGTCTATTTTACGATGCTGATATTTTTTTTATTTATTATTATCACACTGGCCGATTCCCACCAAGGCAGGGTGGCCCGAAAAAGAAAAACTTTCACCATCATTCACTCCATCACTGTCTTGCCAGAAGGGTGCTTTACACTACAGTTTTTAAACTGCAACATTAACACCCCTCCTTCAGAGTGCAGGCACTGTACTTCCCATCTCCAGGACTCAAGTCCGGCCTGCCGGTTTCCCTGATATTTTTATGTATGCTATTATTATTGTTCTTATACACTGAAATTGGATAAGTACATAAAAATGTACACCATTTCGAGAAGAAACAAATAAATTTCTCACGAATATTCTAAGAAGCATTCTTGATACACAAAATTTTAAGATAAGATTGAGCCGCTGGTTCAAAGTGCACCTCACATCCCTCCTGTGGACGGTGATGCAAATGGATGTATAAAATGTCTAGAAACTAGATTCGACAGGCGTCGCATAAATATATTTTGGTCTTTATCATTTACATATTTTTACTTCGTATGTGATCCTAATACTAAGAAAAGGAGACAAGACTATGTCCCTGTTAGTTTAACATCAGTTTAATGTAAACAAATGGAGACTATTATTAGGATCAATATGGTTAATTTTACAGAAAATAATTACGTATTAACTCAAAATCAATATGAAATTCGTAAAAAAGTCATGTCTGACTCACTCGATTTTTTAATTACAGTTCATATTAGAATGTGAGAGAGGAATAATGTAAACTCAGATATTACTCCATTAAATCGTCGAGTGGTTAAGCTTTCGAGGCCTGATCACAGACCGGGCCGTGGGGGCGTTGATCCCTGTAATCCTCTCCAGGTATACTCGTCTGAATGCTTAAATTAGCCTGTGACGGAGGCTAATTCAAGCATTTAGCTTTTCTCATTTACAAATACAATTATATTTTAAATAAAGTTCTAAAAAGCTATAGCTATTATCAATATTTCCGGCTCCTAACATGCTGTCGCAGCAACAACCTGAAGGATCATTCTCACAGAAGTGAGAGATAATATAAACAAGCTCATTTACATCGTTGACACTAATTAACTGCCGTGTCAGTATTCGTATTTAATTAACTTAGCGTCACTAAAGTGACCATTAATATCTTTGATCTCGAGTAAATATAGATTGTGTGGGTGTGTAATCGAAGACTATTTACAAATATTTGTTGTTGTTGTTGATGTTATTGTTGCTGTTGTTGTTGTTGTTGTTGTTGCTGTTGGTGTGTGTGTGTGTGTGTGTGTGTGTGTGTGTGTGTGTACTCACCTAGTTGAGGTTGCGGGGGTCGAGTCCGAGCTCCTGGCCCCGCCTCTTCACTGATCGCTACTAGGTCACTCTCCCTGAGCCGTGAGCTTTATCATACCTCTGCTTAAAGCTATGTATGGATCCTGCCTCCACTACATCGCTTCCCAAACTATTCCACTTACTGACTACTCTGTGGCTGAAGAAATACTTCCTAACATCCCTGTGATTCATCTGTGTCTTCAGCTTCCAACTGTGTCCCCTTGTTACTGTGTCCAATCTCTGGAACATCCTGTCTTTGTCCACCTTGTCAATTCCTCTCAGTATTTTGTATGTCGTTATCATGTCCCCCCTATCTCTCCTGTCCTCCAGTGTCGTCAGGTTGATTTCCCTTAACCTCTCCTCGTAGGACATACCTCTTAGCTCTGGGACTAGTCTTGTTGCAAACCTTTGCACTTTCTCTAGTTTCTTCACGTGCTTGGCTAGGTGTGGGTTCCAAACTGGTGCCGCATACTCCAATATGGGCCTAACATACACGGTGTACAGGGTCCTGAATGATTCCTTATTAAGATGTCGGAATGCTGTTCTGAGGTTTGCTAGGCGCCCATATGCTGCAGCAGTTATTTGGTTGATGTGCGCTTCAGGAGATGTGCCTGGTGTTATACTCACCCCAAGATCTTTTTCCTTGAGTGAGGTTTGTAGTCTCTGACCTCCTAGACTGTACTCCGTCTGCGGCCTTCTTTGCCCTTCCCCAATCTTCATGACTTTGCACTTGGTGGGATTGAACTCCAGGAGCCAATTGCTGGACCAGGTCTGCAGCCTGTCCAGATCCCTTTGTAGTTCTGCCTGGTCTTCGATCGAGTGAATTCTTCTCATCAACTTCACGTCATCTGCAAACAGGGACACCTCAGAGTCTATTCCTTCCGTCATGTCGTTCACAAATACCAGAAACAGCACTGGTCCTAGGACTGACCCCTGCGGGACCCCGCTGGTCACAGGTGCCCACTCTGACACCTCGCCACGTACCATGACTCGCTGCTGTCTTCCTGACAAGTATTCCCTGATCCATTGTAGTGCCTTCCCTGTTATCCCTGCTTGGTCCTCCAGTTTTTGCACCAATCTCTTGTGTGGAACTGTGTCAAACGCCTTCTTGCAGTCCAAGAAAATGCAATCCACCCACCCCTCTCTCTCTTGTCTTACTGCTGTCACCATGTCATAGAACTCCAGTAGGTTTGTGACACAGGATTTCCCGTCCCTGAAACCATGTTGGCTGCTGTTGATGAGATCATTCCTTTCTAGGTGTTCCACCACTCTGTGTGTGTGTGTGTGTGTGTGTGTGTGCGTGCCTGTCTAGTGGTGCATTTAAGCATTCTAGTGGCTGTGAAGGTATATTAAGACACTATGGAAACAGCTGGAGCCATGGCACCATTAACATATTAAATAGATCTTGTGTAGTGACAACAAAATACGGCGCCCACCAGCCATCTCTCGGGTCTCAAGATCTGTGCCAGCTCTTAATTGATGATCTTATCTGTCAAACTGCATCGTACCTTACCTTATTAGCCAATAAACGTGTACCATGATTAGATACTGAAAATCAGACATTATGAATTAGACATTATGAATGGTTTTCGCCCAGCAAGCATGCCAGGAGATTTAACTAGAAAAAAATATCCAGCTAATCCTGTAGAAAGGAAGCTGCTTAAAATTAATAGATCCGTTACATAATAATAGTTAACAGGAAAAGTTATCTTCGGTGTGATGCTCATCTCGTGCTCTGACAAGCGAGGTTTAGCCCTTTCACATGATAATCTGACAGGAGAGACTGTGTGTCTCGTAATGGAGTCTTGGCTTAACTCCATCCGTCACTGACGTCATGCCTTCACAGGTTGCCAAGACTGTCATCAGGCCAAAAACGGGGCGGGGGCGGGGAAGGAGAATGGGGAAGGAGGAGAACGGGGCGAGGTTGAAGAAAGGAGCAATGAAGAAGAACGGGGCGTGAGCAGGAGCGTTGAGGGAGGGCAAAGAAAAAACAGGAAGGGACGGGGCCATGAGAACGGGTTAGCTATAAAATAGGAACTCAGAAGAGACTTTAGGTTAATAATAATTTGTGCCTGTTCACTAATTAATTTGTAATAAGAGCAAGAGTAAATTATGGCAAAGATTATCAAGTTTACTTTATGAAAGAGGCGGAGTGGAGACCAGAAGTCACATCATATGGCCAGCAGTCCACACCGTTTGTTTTCTTACACATTAACTAGGTCAGTTTCAAAATAATCCCTGCATACTGATATCTAACACATTCATTAGGTTAATGTAGGTTAAACGAACCTATCAAAACACACATTTGAAAGTAATTAAATATTGAAAAACCGCAGCGACACACTTGGCAGTGGAGTTTCTCAGCGAATATGAGCAACGTTCAAATTAGTAAGAATATTACGTATGGTGTGATGACGACTTGTAGATGAGAAAGATGGGTTTTCCAGTTAGCCAAAGCAATGTGCAAAACAAAGGAAGCTGTGGCTTTTACCATCACTTAATATTTTAAATTAGCCAGGATAATATTGCTCAGGTTCGCGTCTCACTCTCGATAATGAAGTAAATCATCTGTAAAATTTTTATCCCGTTTGAGTACACTAAACGACCTCCCAGACCAGTATATGTGGGTGAGGGAGCATACTTTAAAACCTTCCGGGTTACATACACAAATAACCCGCACATAAAAGAGAGAAGCTTACGACGACGTTTCGGTCCGACTTGGACCATTTACAAAGTCGTCGTAAGCTTCTCTCTTTTATGTGCGGGTTATTTGTGTATCGTTCCAGACACGGTATTGTGCCTTTTTTTTTGTTATTTACTTCCGGGTTATATATATATATATCGTCTATGGACTCAAATTAAGTTTTAATAAACAACCGTCAATGAATAAACAGAAGGGTAGATGAGGGGATCGAACCGCGGTCCGTAAATTGTCAGTCCGACGCTTTACTGTCCAGGATAACCCGAGCTTCTAATTTACAAACCGCGGTTCGATCCCCTCATCTACCCTTCTGTTTATTTATTAACAATTGCTTATTACAATTTAATTTAAGTCCACAGAGGATGTGGCCTTGAGGGGGTAAGAATAGATCTACTGTTCAAGCTCCTGGGCTGAAGGAAGAAGTTCAGTTGGTGCCTCTGACGGAACAGGTAAGCATTAGTTTTGAGACTCTCTGATCGCGGGTTCTATCCCAGCCCGTGGTATGGTTAGTTCTGGATACTTACTACTGGAAGCCTGGGTTAGCCAAGACGGAAGACAGCCAGCCGTCTCCCACCAAAGTAGGGTGAACTGAAAAAAAACGCTTTCATCATCGCCTTGCTATAATGAACTTCATTAATTTTAGCCTAATTCCATGACAGCCTTATGCAGATGTTGTAGATTATATAATGATTAATACAGATACATATAATTAGATATCTGTATAATTATTTAGATTTTGCCACCGAAGTGGCTAGTTTATTGTGTACCCCATATCCATCCTGTGAACGGTAGCGCAACAGCATATGGATTCACAAAAGGCCTAGGAACTAGGCCCCAAAAGGGTTAACAGGAGTACATCTGGATTCTACAGTTCGCTTATCTGTTACAAGCAAATTTTGGAAATTTGCTTAATATATCTGGTATCTTATGTTCATTAATAAGATATCTTGACATGTCGCATAGGTTATAATTATTTCAATTCAGAATTCTTGAATACTTTTGTGTTAATTGTTCAGCTTGCCTTGGTATATACATTCCTCAGTTATTATTAAACATTCATAATACATTAAGCTTGAGACCTTGGCACATAGTCTTCTGAGCTAGTGTCATCTTTGTAGCTGTCCCCTATATATGGTTCCATTTTTAGGGTTTCTGTCTCACTGACGTTGTCACATTTATGGCCCGAGTGCTTCATCAAAGAGCACCAACAGTGGTTCAAGAACGTATGGGTCTGCTTACAGACCTAATAAGAGACCCCTACATAGCCTAATGATCATCTAAGAGTCAGAGATGTGGGTGCATTGCGTATTCCTTGACCATAACTAGGCCTTTGACACGGTTCTGTACACATGACTATTACACAAACTTAAGACTCAGGTTTGTGTGACAGGCATTATACTGGAACGGTTTAAGGAAAAACTGTGTACCAGAAAGGTAATTAAAAACTCTCAGGATAAGCATGACTATCGAAGTTCTCCAAAACTCTTTCCTGTGATTTATACCGTTCGTGATACATGCAACGAATCAACTGTGAAGTCAACTCGACAGGCATGACCATGCATTAATATGCTTTTTAATTGGCATTTTACATATATACCAGTTTTCGTATGTAAAAAGCATCCAGGATAAAATATAAAAATTATAATTATGTGAATCTCATAAGTAAATAAATATATAAATTATATAAAGAAATCGTACCAAATTATTCTTCCTAAATAGTCTCACAGCAGTGTTCAACCACTCTTCTGATAATCTTTTCCATAAACCGGTCTGTAGTTTAACACTACCTGTCTGTCCCTTATCATAGTGAGTCTACGTTTTGTGTCTTCCACGCCTCTGGGATTTTTCCTTGTGTCGATTGACTTTGTGTGTGTGCTCACCTAGTTGTGACTGCAGGGGTCGAGTTACGGATCCTGGCTCTGACTCTTCACTGGCCACCACTAGCTTACTCTTCCCGCTCCATGAGATATATCATACGTCTTCTTAAAGCTATGTATGGATCCTGCCTCCACTACATCATTTCCCAGACTATTCCACTTCCTGACAACTCTGTGGTTGAAGAAATACTTCCTAACATCCTTGTCATTCATCTGAGTCTTCAACTTCCAACTGTGACCCCTTGTTGCTATGTCCCATCTCTGGAACATTCTGTCTCTGTCTACCTTGTCGATTCCTCTCAGTATTTTATATGTGGTTGCCATATAGACCCCTATCTCTCCTGTCTCCCAGTGTCGTCAGGTTGATTTCCTTTAACTTATCTTCGTAGGACATACTCCTTAGCTCTGGGACTAGTCTTGTTGCGAACCTTTGCACTTTCTCTAGTTTCCTTACGTTCTTGGCTATGTGTGGGTTCCAAACTGGTGCTGCATACTCCAATATGGGCCTAACGTACACAGTGTACAGGGTCCTGAACTATTCCTTATTAAGATGTTGGAATGCTGTTCTTAGGTTTGCCAGGCGCCCATATGCTGCAGCAATTATTTGGTTGATGTACACCTCAGATGTGCCCGGTGTTATACTTACCTCAAGATCCTTTTCCTTGAGTGAGGTTTGTATTCTCTGGCCCCCTAGACTGTACTCCGTCTGCGGTCTTCTTTGCCCTTCCTCAATCTTCATGACTTTGCACTTGGTGGGGTTGAACTCCAGGTGCCAGTTGCTGGACCAGGTCTGCAGTCTGTTCTCATCCCTTTGTAGTTCTGCCTGGTCCTCGTCTGACTGGATTCTTCTCATCAACTTCACATCATCTGCAAACAGGGACAATTCGGAGTCTATTCCTTCCGTCATGTCGTTCACAAATATCAGAAACAGCACCAATCCTAGGACTCACCCCTGTGGAACCCCGCTCGTCACAGGCACCCACTCTGACACCTCGCCACGTACCATGACTCGCTGTTGTCTTTTTGACAGGTATTCTCTGATCCATTACTGTGCTTTCCCTGATATCCCTGCCTCGTCCTCCAGATTTTGCACTAATCTCTTGTGTGGAACTGTGTCAAACGCCTTCTTAAAGTCCAAGAAAATGTTATCTACCCACCCCTCCCTCTCTCTCTTGTCTTACTTCTCCCACTCTGTCATTTGTGTGTGTGTGTGTGTTTGTGTTGGGTGTGGTTGCTTGCGTGTTTACGATATCTGGCCCCGCTGTGTGTATCTGGAGGGATGTGGGAGGTGAGGGAGGAAGGGTATGAGGTTTTGCGTGTTTGGGTTCATGTGTGTTATGTTGATGTGTAGTTGGGCGCAGACCAGCTGATGCCCATTCCCGTCTGTGTCCAGACCGAGTCCTCTGGAAAGTGACGTCCTGTGGTCGTTATTAGGAATCACTCTTCCGTCAAAGAACTTCCCTCAATACCAAGTGAGTGATAATCTCCTGGTTAGCTGCCTCCTACTGTGTTTCCAGAGCTGCTTCATTACCCTGCAACATCCCATCAGCAGGTACCCTCATGATCTGTAATTTTGTCATCAGAATGATGACTGTACACTTCATTGCCTCCCCTGAGGATCATGCTGATGAAATAGACATTTTTGCTTTTCTCTCCCCTACTCTCTTCTGCTTCTCTCATCTTCCTCTGTTTCTTTCCATCCCCCTCCCCCTTTTTTTTGCCACTCTTTCCTCTCCTCTCCTTTCTCCTACTCTATCCCCTCCCTTCTGTCCTTTTGTTCCCTCTCCTTTCTGCTCCTCTCTCCTTCTGCCTTCTGCTTCCTTCTCCCCGTCTCCTACCACCCTCCCTTCTACTTTTACTTTACTCTCCCCTTCCTTTTTGCACACTTTTCTCTCACTTTCTGTTTCCTTCTCCCGTTTTCCCTTCTCCTTCTCTCTCCTCCTTAGTGTTCTCTAGTCCTCTCTGGTGTTCATCTCTCTCTCTCTCCCTCTCTCTCTCTGCTCCCTTTTGGTGTTCTCTACTATTTCTGCACCTATCTAGCCTCCTTTCAACTCTCTTTCCTCTCTTTTGCTTCTCTCTCTCCCTCCTCTTTCTAGTCCTGCCACTCTCCGCTCTTCCTAATCATTTTCACTTGGCGCTGTATGATCTGCTCGGATTTAGCGCTTCCTTGTATATATAATAATAATCCTTATTTTCCTCGCCCTCTTCGTTCTTTCTCTCTAGCTCCTTCGTTTCAGCTATTCTTCTCTCTCTTCCTCACGCAACACTCTCCTGCTTGCCGACGAATCTTACCTAAGCGAATCCCCGCAGTCACTGCCTCAGCTCTCGCAGAAGTACGACAAGCAAGAGGAGATTGACCCATCTTGTTGTGGCTCTTCAGCGTTGAGCTGTTATTAAGAATATGACCGGCAATACTGAAATCCTTACAAAATCATTCGACTCAATGGCTTCAGGTGACGAAGGACTGCCAATGTGCAGTATACACTTAGAGAGATGAAGTTACATACACTCTCTATGTGTGTGTGTATGTGTGTGCATGTATGAGTGAATGTGTGTGTATATGTGCGTGTGTATGTGTTTGTGTATATATGTTTGAGTGTGTGTCTCTAGGTGTGTGTGTGTGTTGGTTATGCATACTCCAATACGGGCCTGATGTACAATATAAAAAGAGTCGAGAATTCCTTAGCCTTAGATTCTGCCTCATTTGCACCAGCAGTTATTCGGCTGACGTGCGCCTCCGACGATATGCTCAGTAATACTAACCCCAAGATCCTTCTCCCTGAGTGAGGTTTGTAGACTTTGCCCCCAGAGCCTGTACTCCGCCTGCGGTCTTCCTTGCCCAAACTTCATAATTTAGCACTTGTTGGGGTTAAATTCCAGTAGGCACATATTAGTTAGATCAGATCTGCAGCCTGTTCAGATCTATTTGTAGCCGATCTTAGTCCTCGTCTGCTTGTCTTCTCCTCAGTAGTTCACATCATTTGCAAACAGGGCTACCTCTGATTACCTTTTCCGCATGGATATGTGTGCATGCATGGAAGTGCGCGCGTCCGTGTATTAATGTGTATTCACGGATGTGCATGTGTGCATGTAGGTTCTTGAATTAGCAAGCGCGTTACTCGCGTGTGTACTCGCCTATATGTACTCCTCTATATGTGTAGTTGTAGAGATCGAGTCTCAGCTTCAGGTCCCACCTCTGCTGGTCTCTACAGGATTCACTCTCTCCTGACGTCGAGAGCATTAGTGTACCTCTTCTTAAAGCTATGTACGGATCCTGCCTATACCGTTCCACTATTTTGTATGTCATGATAGTGTCATCATAGTCCTGCTGTTCTTGAGTCGATTTCTCTCAGTTCTGGTAACAATCTTATTAGAAAACTACGAAGTTTTCTAATTTCTTTATATGGTTGATCATGTACAGAGTTTGCAGGTTCGAGTCCTGCTGTGGACTTAGAGACTAAGTTTGTAAATAATTTCGCCTCTTTGCGAATTATTAAGCATTTCAAATCTCTTTTGTTGTCCACTGCATGTGGCAGGATTTGATGAAATAGCTTTGAAAACAAGCCTGGTGCCCCGGGGTATGGGGAAATATCGTCTAGCTTCGGCTAGGCGCCCATACTTATCTGGGGCCTGGCTCCGTGGTAAAGTACTGTGGACTCTGATACAGAGTTTGCAGGTTCGAATCCTGCTGTGGACGAAGAGACAAGGTTTATATATATATATATATATATATATTTTTTTTTATTTTATTATCACACTGGCCGATTCCCACCAAGGCAGGGTGGCCCGAAAAAGAAAAACTTTCACCATCATTCACTCCATCACTGTCTTGCCAGAAGGGTGCTTTACACTACAGTTTTTAAACTGCAACATTAACACCCCTCCTTCAGAGTGCAGGCACTGTACTTCCCATCTCCAGGACTCAAGTCCGGCCTGCCGGTTTCCCTGAATCCCTTCATAAATGTTACTTTGCTCACACTCCAACAGCACGTCAAGTATTAAAAACCATTTGTCTCCATTCACTCCTATCAAACACGCTCACGCATTCCTGCTGGAAGTCCAAGCCCCTCGCACACAAAACCTCCTTTACCCCCTCCCTCCAACCCTTCCTAGGCCGACCCCTACCCCGCCTTCCTTCCACTACAGACTGATACACTCTTGAAGTTATTCTGTTTCGCTCCATTCTCTCTACATGTCCGAACCACCTCAACAACCCTTCCTCAGCCCTCTGGACAACAGTTTTGGTAATCCCGCACCTCCTCCTAACTTCCAAACTACGAATTCTCTGCATTATATTCACACCACACATTGCCCTCAGAAAAAAAACCATACCCCCGGCCGGGATTGAACCCGCGGTCATAGAGTCTCAAAACTCCAGCCCGTCGCGACGGGCTGGAGTTTTGAGACTCTATGACCGCGGGTTCAATCCCGGCCGGGGGTATGGTTTATTTGCAATCGTGTCATTACGATTTCTTGAGTCATTGCCCTCAGACATGACATCTCCAATGCCTCCAGCCTTCTCCTCGCTGCAACATTCATCACCCATGCTTCACACCCATATAAGAGCGTTGGTAAAACTATACTCTCATACATTCCCCTCTTTGCCTCCAAGGACAAAGTTCTCTGTCTCCACAGACTCCTAAGTGCACCACTCACTCTTTTTCCCTCATCAATTCTATGATTCACCTCATCTTTCATAGACCCATCCGCTGACACGTCCACTCCCAAATATCTGAATACGTTCACCTCCTCCATACTCTCTCCCTCCAATCTGATATTCAATCTTTCATCACCTAATCTTTTTGTTATCCTCATAACCTTACTCTTTCCTGTATTCACCTTTAATTTTCTTCTTTTGCACACCCTACCAAATTCATCCACCAATCTCTGCAGCTTCTCTTCAGAATCTCCCAAGAGCACAGTGTCATCAGCAAAGAGCAGCTGTGACAACTCCCACCCTGTGTGTGATTCTTTATCTTTTAACTCCACGCCTCTTGCCAAGACCCTCGCATTTACTTCTCTTACAACCCCATCTATAAATATATATATATATATATATATATATATATATATATATATATATATATATATATATATATATATATATATATATATATATATATATATATATATATATATATATATATATATATATATATATATATATGTCGTGCCGAATATGTAAAACTGGCCAATTTACAAGAACTTATTTAAAATTAAGTCCTTCCTGAAATTTTCTCTTATACGTTTAAAGATATATTTTTTTCATTAATGTTAATGTAAAAAATTTCAATTTTGCACCAAAAGAATCTTAGAAAACTTACCTAACCTTATTATAACAAGAGCAATTTATTTTAGCCTAACCCAACTAAATATATTTTAAATACGTTTACGATAATTTAGTACTAAACAAACACAATCAAATATATTTTTTTTCGTTAGCTTCAGAATGATTTCGGCGAAATTATTGCATACACAAATTTTCACTTGTCCTATATGGCAAGATGAGCGTTGCTATTTAAGCCAAGATCGCAAGTTCTTCCTATTCGGCACGACATATATATATATATATATATATATATATATATATATATATATATATATATATATATATATATATATATATATATATATATATATATATATGACAGCACAAAAAAAAAGAAGAAAAGCATCACTGTCTTGCTAGATGCGAGCCAATACTACAGATCACATATATCTACCCCTCCTTCAGAGTGCAGGGAATGTACATTCTACCTTCATGACCCAAGTCATGAAGGTAGAATGTCACACTCCAACAGTCGTAAAAACAACTTGCCTCCATCCACTCCTATCTAACACGCTCGCAATTGCATGCTGGATATCTAAGTCCCTCACATAAAAATCCTCCTTTACCTCCTCCTTCCAAACTTTTCCTAGATCGACCCCTATCCCTCCACTACAGATTTTACGCCCTACAAGTCATCCTATTTTTCCCAACCTCTCTAAATATCCGAACCACCTCAACAACCTTACCTCAGCCCTCTGTATAACCCTGCACCTCCTTCTAATCTCCAAGCTACATATTCTCGGCAAAATATTCACATATCATTTTCCCCTCGGATACGACATCACTATCTCTATAATCCTCATTGCTGCAACATTCACAACCCATGCTTCACACCTATATTCTCTCATACATTCCCCCTGCTTTTAACTTCTGTCTTGTGTCCCAGCCGCTTTACTCCCTTCAATTTTATCCTCAGCCTCACACACCTCCCCCACACTCATATTTGGCTCTTCCTTACTTCTAAAAGATGTTATACCTCCCTGGCCATTGCATGAAATACCAGCTCTTCTCTCTTCATGAACATTTAATTAGCAGTTCCTCAATATATTTCTCCCATCTTCCCAATATTTCCAACTCCCCTTTCCTATTTTTAACTGTCAAATCCATTTGTTCCCCGGGCTTTCTCAACTTACTAATTTCCCTCCAAAAGTTGTTCTTATTCTCAGCAAAATTTATTGAAATATATTTATTCTAAATATTTGTGTCTTTTTTACTGTCTCATTAGAAAAATGACTCATTAAAGTGACTCCTATTTTGTGTCCATAAGCTAAAACTGGTTTTAAATCATACATGCAGTTTTTTGTAACTAGGAGGCCTGTCCTCTGTCTTTAAAGAATGAGTTAATTTCATCACCGTGGACAAAAATGTTATAAACAAATAATTGGGGCATCTTAAATGAAAACACTCATAATAAAAACAGTTTATATCCACTCCATATAGCGGCCACAGTATTAACAAAATCTTTAACAGCAATTAATTTGGACTGCCAGAACCTGCCTTCCACAGCCATGTGGGAGCTTATGTTCTTGTGCTTAAAGAATTGAATATGGGCGCCATGTTGCTGCTACTGTAGTTGCCAGGAATCAGATGAATAAATATGCCTCTATCTCCTCCCACTTTCATCATATTTTTGTAGTCTATATAGCCCACTCTAAGAGAAATATTGTGCACCATTTAATGTGAAGTTTTTCTCGCTTGCACTTTGCAGTGCACCAGTAAATGAGCTGTAGATTGCTCTCGCACATTCCGTCTCTGCTTAGCACTCAGTGATTCACTCCCCAGCTTCTTACTAGGCGTGACGCTACACTGGCAAGTGTAGCCTCAGCCACATTATTCAGTTTTGATGACATTTTTTCACTGAAAGTTTACCACGAAGAAACTGACAAAGGTCAAGGCGATTCTCCTTTTAAGCGTCATACATATTGCCTCAATATGCCTGTTTTCGCAAATTAATTTTCCTTCTGCATACAAAAACTACAGTTTAGCTTTTGTTTGCCCTTTTTATTCATTCCAGATCGTTTTTATTTAAAGGTGGAGAAATGTTAAAGGTAGTAAGTTCAATGATATCAAACGTAATTGGGAAAATACGTTCGCCTTGAGGGTAGCTCTTATGCCAGTAATTTACCAGGAAAAGGATTTAAAAAATAAAAATATATTTATTTTACTGGTTAACAACATATTGTTCAGTTCTGTACATCGTAAACTCAAATGCAAAACTTAACACAGACATTTAGGTCATACGCTACGCGCTAGAAACTTGAACAACCCAATAAAAAAAAAGATAAAGATCGTATCATCGGTAGGAAACTTATCATGATTTGACCTTGGGAAAAGAATAAGCAATGATCATAAGGTATATATTTGTGTTATGTTCTCATGTGACTGTCACCATTAAAGCTGGAGAAAAAATCACCGAAAGGTAATTTTCGATGATATTTATATTGAGAGACAATATGAAATTCAAAATCCAATGAAAAATTCTTATCTGCTGACACTGTTGTAAAATCACATACATGTTAAGCACATAGGTATATATTGGTAGATAAGTCAATAATTACTTTTCATTGTTATTTTCATATTCATTATTTACACTAAAAAATCAACTTATGATGATATTTGTACAATGTTTTTCCCGATTTAAACTATCGATGTTTATTCCTTTTTTTGTGTGTGTGTATTTTGAACTTTTAGTCAAACCTTTGAATATAATTAGGAAAATTTAATATTGTGTAACAGAATTAATAAAAGTTTAATATTTTTTATGCACATGAAATGTCTCTTTAATTTACACTAGTTACTTCGCGGCTACGTTTTCGAGTACATTATGAATATATGGGAAGCCTACTCAAGTGTTCCAGTGTAGCGCTCGTGCACACACATCTATATTTTATTCTTTCTTTAATCAATTGTATTAGATACGGTACGAGATGAGCCGTTACTGCCTCCACCAGGACCTGCCCTGGAGGTCCTTCAGTACCCGACGAAGGTGCTAGATCATAAGTTCTCTGAAGCCTTCGAAGTCGACCTTTCCCTTGCCTTCCTCGTCGATCTCTTCGATGATATCGTTAAGGTCGTTCTCCGAGAGTTTGTTATCCAGCTCTTTGAGGATCTCCTTCAGCGTCTGCGTCGTGATGTAGCCGTTGCCTGAGGAAGTCACAACTGACGTATTAAAAACAGAGTGCGCGCGTACGTAAGTTTAAATATGAGTTTCTGACATGTTATTTTGTAATGCACAAGCAAACTGATTTTGAAAATGTATTGGGAAGATGTACAATAAATAATGTGATGCGAGATCATAAATACTTTCCAATAAAAGAACTTAAGATCCCATGACCATTAATACTTTAATATTAACAACAGTTTTTTTTTTTTCAAATGTAATGAACATTACTACTGAATTCAATTATTTCAATTGCAGAGAAGAGTAATATAAAGAAAATATTTCCAGATGCAATAAACAATAATGTGAACCAGATTTTTGTCGACAGCCATGAGACACCGAACCAAGATAATTCGTTCCCTGTTTTCCGGGATGCATTCAAAGTGACACATTTTAATGAGATATATTGTCTAGACAGTAAACATTACCATCCTTCTCAGTCTTTCTCTTTACGTTCCTCTCCTTTCTTCTCCCATCCTCCTTCCTCCCTTTTCTTATTGTCTCATGATGTTATGCCCCTTAAGGAAGGTTCCTTGATGCTGGTGAGGGGCTCTTGATCTAGGGAAATGGATCTGTGCTCCAGTTCCCCGAATTAAGCCTGAATGCCTTCCACAACCCACCCCCACAGGCGCTATATAATCCAACGGGATTAGCGCTTCCCCTTAATTATAATAATAATAATAATAATAATAATAATAATAATAATAATAATAATAATAATAATATTATGGTTGTGTTGCAGTGTATGCTAAAGTGACTACAGGGTGTCCCATAATTCTGGAATCATAGAGTAAAATGAAAGTAGCTGTGTGATAGTCGGAGATCCACCACGTAGTTCACGTCTATACATCTCTTTTTCTTTGAACTTTCAAAAAATCCGCCAGCACAGCTCATCTGAGCTGATACAGCCACTGGTCGAAACGCCTTAAAATAAGGATCTAAATGTACATGTGTCTAATTCGTTATCTTCTGTAAGCCGAAAAATAATTATTTTTATACTCTTCAGAGGAAGGCAGAAGTCTTAATTAAAACAAAACTGACAACCATTTTGATAGAAAGCCAAGAAGAATTACGTTGAACTATGTTTAAAATGGCGAGTTACGTACTATTTTATGTTGTCTTTTTTCTCTCATATTCCCAGCGTTATCTGTTTGCCCTGACTCAGTATGCTTCTGTCCACTTTGTGGTCAGAGAGATCCAGGAGGATATGAAGTTCTGTTGGAACAGGCCGATGCTGATCTAACAAGCTCGTTCTATAGCAAACTTCTGCCTTCGCAGCTTCATGCCACATTCAGATATGTCCTTAGGAAGTAGCAGGCCCATGGGAGAAGCTACAAGATTCAGCAGGACATGGGTATTTAGCCCTTCTCTTTCAACAAGATTTTCCATTTTCATACGAATTTCTGTCGCTTGAGGAACGAGTACACATACATATCATTCATCATTATTTGTTTGTAGGCGCTCCTGCCGTCCTCTGTTTAACTTGTGGCATCCACCTGACTTAGGCACACACAGTAACTGTTTGACCACGGTTTAAGCCTTTCCATTTTCGTCATGGTTTTCATAAATTTTGGGGGCTTAGCTACTGAGCTCTCGGAGAAACTTCAGAACAGCCTATTGGGATTTTTTAGTGATACCTTATTATGATAGTATTTGCATTGTGCGTGAATACACGCTAGATTTTTTTTCTTTCATCATTAATTTTTGTGAGTTGTATTTATTGTTATTGCCAATAACACTATATGATCCACGCGGTCATAGTTATTCTTCTTCCCCTTCTCACTAGTCTGCCTTTGTCACAGACTTTGTTTTCTCTTCCGATGTAACTATTTCCTCGAATCCTTCCTCATATTCTGTCGTCGTTTCCAGCTTTATTCTTCACTTTATCCCAATTCTTCTTCTTCTTCTTCTTCTTCTCTCTCTCTCTCTCTTCATCCTTGTCTTCCTTCCTTCTGTCAACCTTCCATCCTTTCTTTCCTTTGTTTCGTACCTTGTCTTCCTACCTTCCTTCCTTCCTTAATTCCTTCCTTCCTTCCTTCCTTAATTCCTTCCTTCCTTCCTTACTTCCTTCCTTCCTTGTCTACCTTCTCTGGATGCTTCCACCCCTGTCTTATTTTTCTTAGATTCCTACCTTCCACGATTCCTCACTTGTTTTTCCTACCTTCCCCTGTATTCCCATCATCCTTGTCTTCCTACAGCTGCCGTCTTCCTTCTTTCAACTCCTTCTTTATCTCTCTTCATACCTTCCTTGTCGTAGAGTCTGAATGCTTCCTTGAGCTCGTTGGTGATAGTCTCCTCGTCGTCCTCCTGCAGGAAGTTGGAGGCGATAATGACGAATTTGTCAAAGTTGATCTTTCCGTCGTCTGTGGAGATGAAAGTGCACGTTAGCTGTGTAGTAGAGGGGAGGGAAGGAGGAGAAGGAAAGAAGGGAAGGAGTTAAGGGGGGAAGGAAGTGAAGAGAGAGGAAGAGAGGGGAGGAAGAAGTGAAGGAGGCACGGAAAGAATTTAGAAAAAGAAAAAAGAATGGGAGAGGAATGGAAGGATGAAGACTGAGGAAGAGTAGGATGAAGAGAGGGCGATAAAGAGAAAAATTAAGAACGAATGAAAGGAGGGGGGGATGAGAGAAAAGAAGAGGGAAAGGTTAGACGAGTGGGATGGAGGGAAGGAAGAATGAAAGGAGTGGGAGCTTTAAAACCTTCATGACGAGAGATCCCAGCAGCCCATTTTTCCACCTAAATAGCAGGAAGATTTTTCTTGCCGTCAAATGAGTCATGACTCATGACTTGGAACCCTAATATGAAAATGGTTTTAATGATTCTATTGACTATTTATTTAATCATATAGTGAATATGTCTGCAATATGGTGGAGGTTTGATCACGAAAACTAAAAGCTAGAAATAATGAAAGAATCCAAAGCCACAGATCCTCCAGCAGAAGTCTGTGCAGCAGTAACTTTTGCTCGAACCACTTTTATAGTTTTACCACAACCAGTTCTTTCGAACACAGTGTAGCTAAATTTGAAGAGTCAAAAATCTGCGAATGTACCATGAGGTCTGGTCTAAGACCGAGCCGCGGGGGCGTTGACCCCCGAAACCCTCTCCAGGTAAACTCCAGGTACCCCTTAAAATTTGTTGTCATTACGACATGGAAAAATCTCCACTTCACTGAGAGGACTGATAGACACTTGATCTGATACGGCAGCCACGAAATTCCTCTGGGGTCGGAAGTTGTGTATAACAGCAGCTTGAACAACAGTTACTGTTTCCCTCATGGAGGTCTTACCATGTATCTTTGGCTACATATGTATAGACATATATTTGCATATTCAAGGTCAACCGTTCGTTCTCCCATATACTTCACACACACACACACACACACACACACACGCACACACACACACACACACAAACACACACACACACACAGCATTCCAACATCTTAATAAGGAATCGTTCAGGACCCTGTACACCGTGTACGTTAGGCCCATATTGGAGTATGCGGCACCAGTTTGGAACCCACACATAGCCAAGCACGTAAAGAAACTAGAGAAAGTGCAAAGGTTTGCAACAAGACTAGTCCTAGAGCTAAGAGGTATGTCCTACGAGGAGAGGTTACGGGAAATCAACCTGACGACACTGGAGGACAGGAGAGATAGGGGGGACATGATAACGACATACAAAATACTGAGAGGAACTGACAAGGTGGACAAAGACAGGACGTTCCAGAGATGGGACACAGTAACAAGGGGACACAGTTGGAAGTTGAAGACACAGATGAATCACAGGGATGTTAGGAAGTATTTCTTCAGCCACAGAGTAGTCAGGAAGTGGAATAGTTTGGGAAGTGATGTAGTGGAGGCAGGATCCATACATAGCTTTAAGTAGAGGTATGATAAAGCTCAAGGTTCAGGGAGAGTGACCTAGTAGCGACCAGTGAAGAGGCGGGGCCAGGAGCTTGGACTCGACCCCTGCAACCTCAACTAGGTGAGTACAACTACGTGAGTACACACACATACATATATTCATATCATAAACAAAACTATAAATTCTATTATTTTAGTCGATATTTAACAATTTGAAATTATTTCTGGCGGTACAGGGTAAATAATTATTTAATTAATTATTATCGAAATGAAATACTCTTACGGGTATGCAAGGTATCCTCGACTGATTATGAACTCTTATATTACTCTCTCAACTCCAGTGGAATGCACCAGCTCCCTCTAGTCTACGGTGTCCAAGTTACCATGTTGACCGAGTACCCACACTCTACATCCAACTCTTCATTTCCATCTCACCCTCTCTCGCCACCCCCTTTACTTTCTCTTCATTCTCTGCTCTCTCTCTCTCTCTCTCTCTCTCTCTCTCTCTCTCTCTCTCTCTCTCTCTCTCTCTCTCTCTCTCTCTCTCTCTCTCTCCCCTCTTCACTTTTCCTACCATTTTGTACACCCTCTCCAGTTCCTCAACGAAAATATATATTTCTTAGCAAGTACATTGTTGCAACTAATCATGGACGCATCTGGGTTCGATCTGATAATCAATGATGCAGCTTGTTGCAAGATATCCCTTCAGGATATCAGTGGGAGAGATGATGATAGGGAGGGAGGGTTACGAGGGAGGAGAGGAGGAAAGACAGCAGGTAGATGAGAAGGAAGGTGGAGAAGGAGGAAGGCAAACAGATGTGAATGATAGGCAGGAAGTCATTTGGTATGGAGACAAGAGATCGGATGTTGGTGAGGTAAGGAGGGAAGGAATGAATGAAGAAAGGGAGCAGAACAGGGTAATGAGTTAAGAGAGCAAGAGGGGAAATGAGTTAGGGCAGGCAACAGGAGGGAGAATGAGTTCAGGAAGAAAGCAGGAGGGGAAATAAGTTTAGGAAGGGAGCAGGAGGAAGAATGAGTTAAAGAAGGAAGCAAAACGGGGGAATGAGTGGAAAAAAAGGCAGAAGAGGGGAAATGAGTTAGAGAGAGGGGAGCAGGAGGAGAGAAAGGAAGATAAACAAGAAGTGAAAGAAAGTGCTATATGGGCAAGAAGGAGAAAAGAAGGAAAGGTAGATGGAGGAAATAATAGAGAAAGAAAGGGAAGGACTGTAGGAGACAAGCAGGCAGAGAGGGACAGGATGAGTGGATAGGATAGTGGGAAGCGGAAAGGCAGGGAGATAGGGGAGAGAATGATAGAGGAAGGGGAGAATGATAAAGGAAGGGGATGATAGGGTAGAGGGAGGGAAGGTAGGATAGAGAGAGGGAGGGAAGAAAGGAGCATAGGGCAGACGGAGGGAGGAGGACAGGGAAGAAAGGATGGTAGGCTAGAGAGAAGGAGGGCAGATTTTGAGAGAAGGATAGAAGAGTGGAAAGTAGAAAGGCAGGCAGGTAGGCGGCAGGAAGGAGGGAGGGGATGAAAGAGGTAGGCAGGTAGATAAACAGAGAGGTAAGAAGGCAAGCAGGTAGGCATTCGGGCAGGAAGACAAGCAGACAGACAGGGAAGAAGGTAGGGATGTCGATAAGGAAAGTGGAAGGCAAACAGTCAGTCAGGGAAGGAGAGACGTAGACACACAGTCAGGAAAGGAAGGAGGTAGGCAGCCAAATAGAAGAAGGTAGACAGGCATATACTGAGTTCAATTAGACATACTCCTAATTTAAGTCAGTATTTAACTAGTGGCCATGACAGTGGGATGGGGGACTGTTACATGACGCTTAACCGGTAACGAATATTGCAGAGTGCGCTGGATGGGTTCCTATTTCAGTTCGCAATTCGAAAAATTATTAGTTCTGTGTAGTATTTCACTTATTGGCACTTATATATTATAATTGCTTAATTTTTATTAAGAGACGAGAATCTAACCTTACCAAGCCAAACCTAACCTATAATAACCTGACTCACCACGTCTCTTGGCAACAAGCGGAGAAACAAGGCTGTGTGTTGAGTCTTGCCTCCAAATCTATTTTCCAAGTATTAACTGCTTCGCATCCTTTCTCGTAGCGGTCAGAGCAACTGTTCTATGTTATCTATATCATTGTCTCATGGATGATGCATATAAATATATTCCCGTCTTGGTCTCCTGCCACTTGGCAGTGACTTATATACGAGTCACACTATCCTCCTGGGTCCACCTGTTATTACTTGGTCAATGTACATTAGGAAATTCATTGCTTGCAGCAAATGAAATCAACCTTTTAATGTTCTGTCCTTTTCTACTGAGTATATTTCTTCTGTTATTAATTAGATTTTCTATGTTGTGTGAGATTTTGTCTTCATGGTGTTGTCCACAGCCGTTCATTAAGCTCATTTGCCTTGTAACACAGAATCTCTGCTTACAGAGGTGTTCCTAGAGGTGATAGCGAGGTATTGCTAGAGGTGGTGGCGAGGTGTTGCTAGAGGTGGTGGCGAGGTGATGCTAGAGGTGGTGACGAGGTGCTGCTAGAGGTGATGGCGAGGTATTGCTAAAAGTGGTGGCGAGGTATTGCTAGAGGTGGTGGCGAGGTGTTGCTAGAGGTGGTGACGAGGTGCTGCTAGAGGTGGTGACGAGGTGCTGCTAGAGGTGGTGACGAGGTGCTGCTAGAGGTGGTGGCGAGGTGATGCTAGAGGTGGCAGCTTTAGGAAGGGGCTAAGCTAATGAATTTGAAAATGAGGCTAAGGTATCTTGGACTTGTGTGTGTGTGTGTGTGTGTGTGTGTGTGTGTGTGTACAGTACAGCATCAGAGGCTGAAGGGGAAGAGTGAATGAGAAAACGGAGGAAGGGATGCGAAAAGGAATGCATAGTTTCAAAGATGGAGAATTTGGTTTAGCATAAATGATGTACATGTATGAGGGATTTAGTTCCAGATGCTCTAGTTTCTCACTCATACAATGACTTACTGTCTTGTTATCACTGACGAACCCAGACACGAGTTTAAACGTCATTGAATTTAGCAGCACTGAAGGCTACAGATGCAGCTTTGAATATCAGATTAAGAGATTAATATGCCTAGCTAAAACCTCACTCTTATCAAAATTATTACTTCAATAAATATTCCTTAATTAATGTTTAGTTACTTGATATTTCTTCATATAATTACCATAATGATCATATGATTGATTTACACAAAATAAATAGCACTCACGATCAATGTCGACTCTTTTGATGGTCTCGTTGAGGTCTTCCAGGTCGAAGGCAGTGCCCATGTTGTTCAAGATACCCTCCAGGTCCTTGGCTTCTACGTAGCCTTTCTTAGTCTTGTCGAATGTCGCGAACGCCTTACGCAGGGCTGCCGAGAGCAAGCAAGAGGTAAAAAGCGCTCAAATTTAGAGGAACGGTGAAGAGTGAGGACGTAGAAAGGTAGAGAGGAAGGGAAGAACATGGAGGTAAATACTGAGGAAAGGACGGATGGTTTGAGATAATGTGATGTAAGACTCTGTGCAAGAATAAATGCACAATGAATTGCAGGAGCGCGAGGAAAAAGGAAAGAATGGATTGGAGAGAAGGTATTGTTACAGGGAGAGAAAAAGGGAAGATAGATGAGGATACTGTGAAAGGAAGGAAGAAGGATAGTGTGGAAGGAGGTTATACGAGAAACTGTGATAAGAGAATCTAAACGTGAGTAAATACATCAGAAGAACAGATAGCAAAAGTGAGAATAGGAGGATAGTAAAGACAGATCATAGAGGCAGAGGGCATGGACAAAGAGTGGAGGGTAAGAAAAGCACTGAATATACATGCCATATGCATAGGACTGCGGTAAACGGGGAAAATATCTGCAGTAGAACCATATAACGAAACCGAAAATATGGATAAAAAGATAAGTGCGTACATTTAAAACATTTATATTATACATTTCGGTCCTGGGACATTGGATACCCCCAATAATGCCTGTAACAATCTTGCCCAATTAAATTCAAAACTGACTGTAAATCTAAATTACTTCTTATTCTCTTAGATATTCATGTTCTCCAGTCCGTGACATGCTTTTCCTTTTGTTTACTACAGTGGCATGTAAACAAACCATACCCCCGGCCGGGACTGAACCCGCGGTTTGGTTGGTTGGTTTGCAATCGTGTCATTACGATTTCTTGAGTCATGTTAGTGGCATGTACATAAACTTGTTTTCCTTACCTAGCACCTACCGTCATGAGGAAGGTTGGATAACACTTATGTTTATTAACGATGTGGGCGACGTTGTGTCATTTATGATCATATATTACTTCGTTAAACAGCATTGCGTCAACCGAGGACACGAACCTGACTCCATACACAGTATTTTTATGAGCATTTCTTAATGATCACATTAAAGAAAGCTTTCCGAATGTCAATGACTTGCCTTTTAGGGTTTTCATTCTCGTTTTGTTTTCCTAATTATGTTTGATATTTTGCACAGTTTCCAGTGAAATTACAATCCCGTAAATTATAATCAAAGATACAAGTAACTTTGATTATAATTTTGGAGTCAAGAACCTACTATGCAAACGAAATTAAAAAATCTGTAACTTGGGTAGGGACGGTGAAAGTTAACTTTTTTAAAGAAAATCGGCAACTTTCCTTACATCCTCCCAGTTCATGTTACTAGATTAATACTAATTTCTACTTAGAATTTTGGACTGATCAAGAAATACTTGTGATCCAAAAAATAGCCTTGCAAATTTAATGTTTTTTTTTTTATTTTCTGTAATGGAATGTGAGAGGAAAATTTTAGTTTATCGAGTAATGAGCCACTTGTCGTGATGGTAATCTAAACTCTCAGCATATACGCTGAAAAATATACACCCCTCAAAGTATATATCCTCTGTGAGAGACATACACCCCTCGGTATACATAACCTTGATTTTTTAGCTCTGAATTAAATTTTAATTAAAAAAAATATTGGAAACAATCCTATTTGGCTTTGTTGGATAATTCTCGGCTTGCCAAACACAATTCGTTAACATTACTCAAAATGCAGTAACTGAAAAATATATAAATCAATTGAAAATGGACATATACGTAAATTTAAATTTAATTAAATATTTATGCAAATTTACTTCAGGTATTCATGATAGCAGCAAAATATTGGTACGTTTTCTATAATCGCTTCTAAAGAAAACGAGGTGCATACAGTCACTGACGTTTATTTACTTTGATGTAAGTAATAATAATATAATAATATCTTTATTTACTGCAAGTATACAGATCATAACTGACATCAATGACATGCTGCTATATAGAAAGCCGCTTGTTATCCTGAACATTTTCGAGAAATTAGATCAGTTTTGTCCCAGGATGCGACCCATACCAGTCAACCAACACCCATAGCAGCAAGTAAGTAAGTAAGTTTATTCAGGTATACACAAATACCGTTACATATAATTATCATACATAGCAGCATATGTGTAGAGAACCTAGGATAACCCAAAAAAGTCAGACAGAGTGACTTATTTCCATTGTGTAGAGAACCTGCGATAACCCATAAAAGTCAGAGTGACTTAACTCCATTGGAGTCCATTTGTTACCTAATCGATAATAATACATTATATAAGTGAAATGTGGTAGATAATAAATTATATAAATATGACACAAAACGATTTATATAAAATATTGAATAATAGATGATAAAGCTAAACAGAATACAAGAATTATGACTATAAAAAAATATGAAGAACATTAAATTATAACAGATTTCACTCTCTGAAAATTAATTATGTAATGTATCACTTTATATACAGTAAATTACCTGGATGATGACTAACAAACTTACTCTCAACATTGACAAAACCTACTACATTCAGTTTGGTAACAGAGCTACAGATGTCCCTCTTAACATAATGATAAACGGATCACCTATCACAAAACTCACAGAGGGAAAATTCCTAGGAATCCACCTTGATAATAGACTCAAATTTCAAACACATGTACAACAAATTTCCAAAAAAAATTCCAAGACCGTAGGCATACTATCGAAGATACGGTATTATGTTCCACAGTCAGCCCTCCTGGCCCTATATCACTCACTTATTTACCCCTATCTCACCTATGGAATTTGTGCATGTGGCTCAACAACAATAAACCATCTCAGACCACTAATCACCCAGCAAAAGGCTGCAGTCAGAATGATAACAAATTCCCACTACAGGCAGCACACTCCACCAATATTCAAAACTTTAAACCTACTCACTATACAAACCATCCATACTTATTATTGTACCTACTACATACATAGAACACTTAACTCGGATATAAACCCTCCCCTCAAACGTCTCCTTACCAACCTCAACAGAACACATGACCATAACACAAGGCACAGATCACTCTTTGATGTTCCTCGTGTCCATCTCACACTATGCAAAAACTCAATGCACATAAAAGGCCCAAAAATCTGGAATTCATTACCTGTGAATATAAAAGAAACACTGTCTGTTTATAAATTCAAGTCTCTTCTTAAAAATCACTTACTCACCCTCAACTAAATATATACTGAATAATTGTATCTCATAAATGTTTAACCTGTGACCAAATCAAACCTTGTTATTTTTAATTACATTACCTAACAGAATACTCCTTTCTACTGAATGTTCAGCAACACAGTAAATGACCATATGACCTGTCTTTGAAATACTCATTTGTGCTTAATTGTTATTTGTTTACAATAATGTTCACTGAATATATCATTGCTTAGTTAATCTTAAGTTAATTTTAAGCCTGCCCATAATGCTCTGCATACAAGGGGCTTTGGCATGTTACACTAAACCACTGTATTTCTCTATACTTCTATGTATCATGTTCAAATTAATAAATAAAATAAAAATAAAATAAAAAAGTATAGGGGGAAAACTGTGAAAGAACATGATTCACGAAATCGTAATGACACGATTGCAAACAAATCATACCACGGGCGGGGTTAGAACCCGCGATCAGAGAGTCTTAAAGCTCCAGACCGACGCCTTAGCCATTGGGCCAGCTAGCCACAATAAGATTCATCCAACTAGGTATATTTATACACAATAGGAAGGTTAGCATAGGCACCACTGTAAAAAACTTGCAATTGTGGTCACAGTGGTGCTTATGCAACCCTTCCTATGGTGTATAAATATATCCAGTTGGATGAATTTTATAGTAGCCAGCTGGCCCAGCGATTAACGCGTCGATCTGGAGTTTTAAGACTCTCTGACCGCGGGTTCTAACCCCGCCCGTGGTATGATTTGTGAAAGAACATTTTTAATACATTTCCTTGTTACAAGCTGGCGTCTACCATAGTTTGGTAGAGTCAAGGAATGGTATAAACCTTGGTAATAAATACCGACAAGCTGGTCTAGAAAAACACTAGGACATATTTATCAGAAAACGTTTCTCTCCTGGAACCTTGATCACTTCAGCATAAAAAGCCTCAAAACCAACTCTCAAACTCGAAGTAATGCCACAACCAGAAGAAACAATCGAATGAAGCTTGCACACGTTAGCTGAAATGGAAAGAAGCAAGACAACCCGGCAAAGACAACTTGGCCAAGACTTTCCTGATAAGACTGCCCAGACAAAACTACCCTGACCAGCATACTGGCCACCGGCCACCCTGGGCTGCGCCAAGCACATCATCAGGTGCGTGGGAGAGGAACACTGACGTTACTAGTCACACAATCGTGAGCACCTTGAGCTAAACTAACGCGAAAAAAATCACCATCTGTACTCGCTCGCCTGTTATCAACTGCCAATCACTCATTCTCTCAACCACCCACTCGCTCCTCGCTCTCCCTCATTTACTCCCACACTCATTTGCCCCAGCATTCTCTCTCGTCCTCTCTCTCTCGCATTCCCCTCATTCTTTTGCCCCTTCATTTTCTCTGGCTTTGCTCTCTAGCCCCTCACTCTCTAGCCCTTCACTCTCTAGCCCCTCACTCTCTAGCCCCTCACTCTCTAGCCCCTCACTCTCTAGCCCCTCACTCTCTAGCCCTTCACTCTCTCCCCCTCACTTTCTCTCACCTCACTTTCTCTCCCTCGCTTTCTCTCCCCCACTTTCTCACCCCTCACTTTCTCGACCCTCACTTTCTAGCCCCTCACTCTCTAGCCCTTCATTATCTCTCCTCTCATTTTCTTTCTCCCCTCATTTCTCTTCCCTCACTTCCTCTCCCCTCACTTTCTCTCCTCTCACTTTGTCTTCCCTCACTTTCTCGCCCCTCACTCTCTTGTCCCTCTTATTGTCCACCTCATGACTAGCTATAAAATCGACTGGAAAACGTCAGATGGAGGACGACTGGTGTGCTGAACTAAAGCAATAATATTCACCGGATTTCGAAGGGAAATCCGGTTATTTTTAATTCAATGGTCTCAACAGACATTAGTTTTACGTATATCGGGACAGTTTTTTTTTTTAGAGGGGGGGCGATGGACCACCAATTATGCAACTTTAATTTGGGCACTGTTTGTTTTTGTTTTTATTCGGAAGTCATACAGTGCCCACGAGTCAAACTCTTTTTCGAGCTTGATTTTTGACATTGACTTTTTCTAGTCAAATTTGGACAAAGATGCCACGTAATTTCATAAACAGTGCAGATAAATTTTGTTATGCTTATGGAAAACTGACTTTTGTATCGCAAGAGCGTTCTAATAACACCTTTACAGAACACATAATGTGTAGGAACAAATGTTAGTAAAATAATGCTATTCCTCTCTCCTTCATTACATTTCTCTTTTCTTCTAGCCCCGTCACTGATTCATTTTCTTGCCTGTCATTTACTATCATGCTTTCAGCTATACACGATCTCCTACACTATTTTCTTTTCCTCAGCTACTTTTACCTCAACTCCTTTAAACCTTTTCTAAGAGAGGTGCCAGGTCTAGCACTCGCGTATTGGTCCATCATTCACTTTCCTCGTATACCTTAACTTTTTCATTTAATATCCAGGAACTGAAATATATTTCAGATGCGTGCTTACTGAGTCATTTATTATTTTTCTTTCATTAATTAGTTTTTTTCATTGCAATTTATTATGTTGAAAGTGCTGATTTCCCTTTACCCTTTGTGTTCTCAGACTCCGACAGTATTCACACGAAAATCGTCAGGACAAGCGCACTCCTCTGCACAAGTCATTGTTACCCTCGTGCCTCTACACAAGTTATTGCGACATACTCGCGCCTCTCCACAAAACATTGTGACATGCGCACCTCAACACAAATAATCGCGACATGTACACCACTACATAAATCATCATCGCAGGTGACCTATCTGGAGGAATCATTGTAACATGTGCACCCCTACGTACATTATTATTGTTACATGTGTACCTTATCATAAAAGAAGAAAAAACTTACGATATGCTCTCCTATACACAAAATTGTTTACAATCACCCTGTGGCTCAGATGCAACAGATGTGGCTCACCTGTCTTCACTCCTGACGATAGGAAGTGGCAGTCGTTTGGTGGCAGCCATGTTGAGATCCCAGGATGTGAGCTGCGGAAGGCTGAGGCAGTGGTTGCTACATCCAGAATGGTCTGAAGTAAACTTTTGCTTCATCCTGACCTTTTACAAGCCCTTCATTGCTTTGTTCTTGGGAAGTGGGGGCCATACCAATAAACAGTATATTTCAGAGCATTTAAGTGCTGTGGGTGTTTGACGGTTCTTAATACAAAACTTATAAATGTGGGATTAATTCTCTCGGTCAAATACTTATGGGTGTTCTTGGTCCTCTCTGTATCATTTATGTTTCATAGTGTGTCAGTGGCCTCGGCCGTTTTGGCTTCAAGAGAGGTTTTATAAATGACAGAATCTAGAAAAAAATGTCAGGGGATAGTCCTTTGATATTTAAATAATGACTTCTTTTTAACTGACGAGTGAATTCTTAGCTTGTGTAATACTGTTGATTTTCATGTCAATAGCTTGATAGTTGCAACTTGCGGATGTATGACAAGTATATATAATCTTCGACTGACAAAGTTGCTGAATAATCGATGCATCACTGTGCTACGTAAATTATCAAAATTCGTATATAAATTCCGGCGCATGTCTCTTTATGAACCATCACGGGATGCACAGACAAAAAAAGATTTCAGATATATTTGTTAATTGGTCCAGAACCTGAAAGCTAGAAATATATTCTCTTTATAATTATTTTTATGTACATTTTCATATATAAAAATTCTCTCTCACGTGAATTCCTAGTTTATTAACTCCGATACACTATGCACACATTATTGTGGATCGCAACGATCTTACACATAATATACTCCATATAAATTTTCACATTCTCTGTCTATATGTTTTAACAAGTACCTTTTAAAGGTTTATCTGCTCTGTACAGGTCATTGTTGTCATTCAAGGTAAACAGACATGAAAACTGTTCTCGCCTTGTTTGCCAACATTACCAAACTCAGTAGGAAGAGCAAATCTACTGTCGGAAAGATTTTCGCTGGTGATGCCTGTCAGCCTTCAAAATTTATCGCCACTTTCCACGTAACAGCAAACCTCAAAACTTGATTAAAAATATATACAGTATCGTTCTAAAATGTCACAGGTGTCTCTAATGTATTTCTTGTAATTTTTTATACAATAGTATGTTTAATATTAATATGTATGCAATTTGTAACGAGATATTGTTGGGAAATCATTGTGTCTAGTGGGGTTTACGTTATTTTTCTCATGATACACTTTGTCTCTGCTTTGTTACTTCTCGTGTGAGGTAGAAGGGAAGAAGAGGGGAAAGAAGAAGAGGAGGAGAAGGAGGAGGATGAGGAGGAGGAGGAGGAGGAGGAGGAGGAGAGCCATTGTACACCTGAATTATAGTGCAGGTCTGGTTGTCACTAACACTAGCGGGCCATTAATAGGGTTTCCGGTACAGGTTCCCTCCCTTCCCTGACAGTTGAAGCTCCCATCTTCAGGAAGGAAAATGCTTAAAACCCGAGTAGGATAAACCTCTATAAAGAACACAAAGACACAACACTGTGAATGGAACAATAAACATATAACCCGCATATAGGAGACGGAAACTTTGTGACAACGTTTCGGTCCTACTTGGACCATTAACTAGACACTAACACACGAAGGTAAGGGAGTCAGCATATATAGTGGCTCCCTTACCATCGAGTGTTAGTGTGGCTAGTTAATGGTCAAGTCGAACCAAAACGTCTTCACAAAGATTCTCCTATATCCGGTTTATCTGTGTCAACATCTGTAACTAAATACTAAAAAAATAACGTATTAAAGAGAAAAAGGAGCACTTGGCTCACTACCGGAGTTCCAGGTTCAATTTTCAGCAAGAGAAGATTAGGTGCAAGTCTCCTAATACCTACCATCACTGTCCACCTAGCAGTAAATAGGTACTTGGGAATGCAAATTGCACTCATTGGGTCTGCAGTATACAGGCTTAACACTGAGGGCCAACTGCCTTGTTACTTTGTACCGCTCGCATGAACACCTCCCTCGAACTGCCTCTCATAAAAAAGCTAAACTCATAATAAAGAAAAGTGTTTTTAATAACGTTGAAAGAGCCCGAGGTTCAGCTCAAGTCGGGAGGACTTACCGTGCATTGTCTTTTCGTCGATGTCTGCCTGCAAAATACAAAACACGACGTATCAAAAAAGGAATCTACAATGTGAATAATTTTATAGAAGAAAATAACAATAAAATATATAGAGAACAGTATTCTTAAAAAAATATAATGTTTTGAAATATACAGGTTGTGTGTATGAGCTCAAAATCTTTGTCAAATAAACGCCGTGGATGACTTTGTCTTGCATGACAGCAAATAAAAAACCAAGGTTTTTTTACATTAAAATAAGTAATTAGAATTATAGAGTGTGAGGAGAAAAAGCAGCACTAAAAAATATTATAAATGAGAGAAAAAAAAGGGATAATATATTGTAATCACATCACTGTGTTTTTCATATTCGTTTCTGTTCATGTGAAATATATTCCTTAGACCTTCATGGAAGAGGAGAATTACTCTTACATATAATTAAAATATTTTTTATGGATTTTCCTGTGTACTGTTTTCCCTTTTAATGTTTAGAGACGATATTTTGAGAATACTTACTTATATTAACTTGAAATAAAGTTGCCTCTGTGAGTCCCAGAAACCTAAGTTAACTAATGAAATTAGGAACTTTCGTGCATTATTTTGTTTCATCGAGGTGAACGAATCTTTGTTATATAAAAGCCGCAGTGTCGAAATTCCTTGAAATTTCTTAAAGTTGGTGCCTTGAGGCTGATGATGGGACTATTGTCCAAGGAATTAAACCTATTCTCCCCTTTCTTGGATCACATCTGATTATCTTCCATTCATCATGCGTTGTATGACCCCCTACGGGCTGAGCATTTCCTCTGGTTACAATAATAAGGATAATATTCTGTCTATAAATTCTAGATAATGTAATACTGGATAATGTAATACTGGAGTACTATATGACCTTGCTTGATGTGGAGCTGTAAACGTTAATAATTTAGTTTTTCGTCTCTCTAGAGAATATAAGCTTAATACACACTCTGAAGACGCTATCTATTAAATAATTTAAGGTAACGAAAACAAAAAATTGTCACTGATAAGTTAGTCGAGGCCACCAACTGCGACTCGGCTTTGACAACACACACAAATCTTGTCGAAAAAAGTCTTTATATGGAATCAGATATTTTGTATATGTTCGTATGCAGTTTTATTTAAAAAAAAATATTTTCTTGTTTAGTAGCAATGTTTTATTTTTTTTTATTATCACACCGGCCGATTCCCACCAAGGCAGGGTGGCCCGAAAAAGAAAAACTTTCACCATCATTCACTCCATCACTGTCTTGCCAGAAGGGTGCTTTACACTACAGTTTTTAAACTGCAACATTAACACCCCTCCCTCAGAGTGCAGGCACTGTACTTCCCATCTCCAGGACTCAAGTCCGGCCTGCCGGTTTCCCTGAATCCCTTCATAAATGTTACTTTGCTCACACTCCAACAGCACGTCAAGTATTAAAAACCATTTGTCTCCATTCACTCCTATCAAACACGCTCACGCATGCCTGCTGGAAGTCCAAGCCCCTCGCACACAAAACCTCCTTTACCCCCTCCCTCCAACCCTTCCTAGGCCGACCCCTACCCCGCCTTCCTTCCACTACAGACTGATACACTCTTGAAGTCATTCTGTTTCGCTCCATTCTCTCTACATGTCCGAACCACCTCAACAACCCTTCCTCAGCCCTCTGGACAACAGTTTTGGTAATCCCGCACCTCCTCCTAACTTCCAAACTACGAATTCTCTGCATTATATTCACACCACACATTGCCCTCAGACATGACATCTCCACTGCCTCCAGCCTTCTCCTAGCTGCAACATTCATTACCCACGCTTCACACCCATATAAGAGCGTTGGTAAAACTATACTCTCATACATTCCCCTCTTTGCCTCCAAGGACAAAGTTCTTTGTCTCCACAGACTCCTAAGTGCACCACTCACTCTTTTTCCCTCATCAATTCTATGATTCACCTCATCTTTCATAGACCCATCCGCTGACACGTCCACTCCCAAATATCTGAATACGTTCACCTCCATACTCTCTCCCTCCAATCTGATATTCAATCTTTCATCACCTAATCTTTTTGTTATCCTCATAACCTTACTCTTTCCTGTATTCACCTTTAATTTTCTTCTTTTGCACACCCTACCAAATTCATCCACCAATCTCTGCAACTTCTCTTCAGAATCTCCCAAGAGCACAGTGTCATCAGCAAAGAGCAGCTGTGACAACTCCCACTTTGTGTGTGATTCTTTATCTTTTAACTCCACGCCTCTTGCCAAGACCCTCGCATTTACTTCTCTTACAACCCCATCTATAAATATATTAAACAACCACGGTGACATCACACATCCTTGTCTAAGGCCTACTTTTACTGGGAAAAAATTTCCCTCTTTCCTACATACTCTAACTTGAGCCTCACTATCCTCGTAAAAACTCTTCACTGCTTTCAGTAACCTACCTCCTACACCATACACTTGCAACATCTGCCACATTGCCCCCCTATCCACCCTGTCATACGCCTTTTCCAAATCCATAAATGCCACAAAGACCTCTTTAGCCTTATCTAAATACTGTTCACTTATATGTTTCACTGTAAACACCTGGTCCACACACCCCCTACCTTTCCTAAAGCCTCCTTGTTCATCTGCTATCCTATTCTCCGTCTTACTCTTAATTCTTTCAATTATAACTCTACCATACACTTTACCAGGTACACTCAACAGACTTATCCCCCTATAATTTTTGCACTCTCTTTTATCCCCTTTGCCTTTATACAAAGGAACTATGCATGCTCTCTGCCAATCCCTAGGTACCTTACCCTCTTCCATACATTTATTAAATAATTGCACCAACCACTCCAAAACTATATCCCCACCTGCTTTTAACATTTCTATCTTTATCCCATCAATCCCGGCTGCCTTACCCCCTTTCATTTTACCTACTGCCTCACGAACTTCCCCCACACTCACAACTGGCACTTCCTCACTCCTACAAGATGTTATTCCTCCTTGCCCTATACACGAAATCACAGCTTCCCTATCTTCATCAACATTTAACAATTCCTCAAAATATTCCTTCCATCTTCCCAATACCTCTAACTCTCCATTTAATAACTCTCCTCTCCTATTTTTAACTGACAAATCCATTTGTTCTCTAGGCTTTCTTAACTTGTTAATCTCACTCCAAAACTTTTTCTTATTTTCAACAAAATTTGTTGATAACATCTCACCCACTCTCTCATTTGCTCTCTTTTTACATTGCTTCACCACTCTCTTAACTTCTCTCTTTTTCTCCATATACTCTTCCCTCCTTGCATCACTTCTACTTTGTAAAAACTTCTCATATGCTAACTTTTTCTCCCTTACTACTCTCTTTACATCATCATTCCACCAATCGCTCCTCTTCCCTCCTGCACCCACTTTCCTGTAACCACAAACTTCTGCTGAACACTCTAACACTACATTTTTAAACCTACCCCATACCTCTTCGACCCCATTGCCTATGCTCTCATTAGCCCATCTATCCTCCAATAGCTGTTTATATCTTACCCTAACTGCCTCCTCTTTTAGTTTATAAACCTTCACCTCTCTCTTCCCTGATGCTTCTATTCTCCTTGTATCCCATCTACCTTTTACTCTCAGTGTAGCTACAACTAGAAAGTGATCTGATATATCTGTGGCCCCTCTATAAACATGTACATCCTGAAGTCTACTCAACAGTCTTTTATCTACCAATACATAATCCAACAAACTACTGTCATTTCGCCCTACATCATATCGTGTATACTTATTTATCCTCTTTTTCTTAAAATATGTATTACCTATAACTAAACCCCTTTCTATACAAAGTTCAATCAAAGGGCTCCCATTATCATTTACACCTGGCACCCCAAACTTACCTACCACACCCTCTCTAAAAGTTTCTCCTACTTTAGCATTCAAGTCCCCTACCACAATTACTCTCTCACTTGGTTCAAAGGCTCCTATACATTCACTTAACATCTCCCAAAATCTCTCTCTCTCCTCTGCATTCCTCTCTTCTCCAGGTGCATACACGCTTATTATGACCCACTTCTCGCATCCAACCTTTACTTTAATCCACATAATTCTTGAATTTACACATTCATATTCTCTTTTCTCCTTCCATAACTGATCATTTAACATTACTGCTACCCCTTCCTTTGCTCTAACTCTCTCAGATACTCCAGATTTAATCCCATTTATTTCCCCCCACTGAAACTCTCCTACCCCCTTCAGCTTTGTTTCGCTTAGGGCCAGGACATCCAACTTCTTTTCATTCATAACATCAGCAATCATCTGTTTCTTGTCATCCGCACTACATCCACGCACATTTAAGCAACCCAGTTTTATAAAGTTTTTCTTCTTCTCTTTTTTAGTAATTGTATACAGGAGAAGGGGTTACTAGCCCATTGCTCCCGGCATTTTAGTCGCCTCATACGACACGCATGGCTTACGGAGGAAAGATTCTTTTCCACTTCCCCATGGACAATAGAAGAAATAAAAAAGAACAAGAGCTATTTAGAAAAAGGAGAAAAACCTAGATGTATGTATATATATATATGCATGTGCGTGTCTGTGAAGTGTGACCAAAGTGTAAGTAGGAGTAGCAAGATATCCCTGTTATCTTAGCGTGTTTATGAGACAGAAAAAGAAACCAGCAATCCTACCATCATGCAAAACAGTTACAGGTTTTTGTTTCACAGTCATCTGGCAGGACGGTAGTACTTCCCTGGGTGGTTGCTGTCTACCAACCTACTACTATAACCAACCTACTACTAGTAGCAATGTGTTACACTTTAATATTTTCGGGTAAAATTTCTTGTAGGAATATTTGATAGACAGTAAAGACTTTTCGATAAAAACAGAAGATGAAAAGATTTCATCAAATGTTAAATAAACGTGTCGATTCAAAGGAGTCATGTTATAAGCTACAAATATGCAGGGCTGTTTTTAGCTAACACTGGATGTTGTTTAGAAATTATTCCTTGCGTTAGTAGATCAAAGCAATCATTGAGAGCGTCGGGATCCTTCACCGCGCTCCATAACCTAATTCCAAGTCATTTTGTTTCTTATTGGCGCACCAGTAACAATGTTTCAAGATCCGCAACAAGCCTGTATCGAGTAGCATAGTCTCTTTCTGCGCTTTTCTCAAAAAAAAGCTAAAAGTTATGAGATATTTTACTACTAGTGCAGACACCTGAAATGTAATTACGAGTCAACAACCATTTCTTGGGTCTGGAGTCACTGTCTAGTTACGATATATTCTCGTTCATCTCCCTAAAGTAGCTTTATAATGTGAACTTCGAGAGGTTTTACTAAAACCATTATATATATTGCTATACTTTAGAAAAAAGCTTAAAACAATTGTAACTAGATGATTCGTGTATTCTGTACATCAAGTAATTACAGTAAAGCATATAAGTGAACGGTATTTACATAAGGGTAAAGAGGTTTTCGTTGTAATTATGAATTTGGAAAAAGCATATGATAGGGTGGATAGGGTAGCAATGTGCCAGAAGTGGCAAGTGTTTGGAATAAGTGGTAAGTTACTGAAAGCAGTTAAGACGTTTTACGAAGATAATGAGGCTCAGGTTAAGGTATGCAGGAGAGAGAGGGAGATTATTTTATATTAAAAGTAGGCCTTAGACAGGGAAGCGTGATGTCAGCATGGTTATATTTATAGACGGGGTTGTAAGAGAAGCGAATGCTTGGCTATTGGCAAGAGGTGTGGAATTAAAAGATAAAGAATCTAACACAAAGTGGGAGTTCTCACAACTGCTTTTTGCTGATGATACTGTGCTATTGGGAGATTCTGCAGAGAAGTTGCTGAGGTTGGTGGATGAGTTTGGTAGGGTATGTAACTGAAAGAAATTAAAAATGAACATAGGAAAGGCAAGATGATAGGGATAACAAAAAATTTAGATAGTGGAAGGTTGGATATTATATAAGAGAGAGTATGCAGGAAGTGAATGTTTTCAGATATTTGGGAGTGGACTTGTCAGCAGATGAGTCTATGAGAGACTAGTTGAACCACAGAATTGAGGAAAAAAGGTGAGTGGTACAGTGACTAGTCTGTGGAGATATAGAATGTTATCCCTGGAAGAAAAGAGGGGGGGATCTATGAGAGCATAATGGTACCAATGTTCTTATATGGATGTGAAGCATGGAAGAAGGCGTATCTGAGGCCAGTGTGTGATGTGATTATTATTACTTGGAGACTGGAAGGAGACTAAGGGTTACTAAACGTATTATCCTGAGGGCTGAAATCTAGGCGAATACAAATAGGTAGCATGTCTGTCTTGTGCTCAGTAGACGGAGGATCAAGCCTCCACCACGCTTCTACCACACCTCCACCACGCCTCCATCACGCTTAACATTAATTATATTCTGAGGGCAGAAGAGGGGTTGTTGAAGTGGTTCTGACATTTACAGAAGAAAATAGAGTGACTTGGAGGGCGCTTAATATGTAGTCGTCCTAGAAAAGTTTGGAGGTAGGGGTAAAGGAGGTTTGTGAGCGAAATGCTTAGATTTTCAGCAAGCGTGCATGAGCGTGATAGAAGCTAGTGTAGGCAAATGACGGGATTCAAGACTAGTCCTGGAGTAGGCAGTACAGTGCCTGCACCCTAGAGGAGAGATGGAGATATGTTGCAGCTTTTGAACTCTAGTATCGGCACGCCTTTGGCAAGACAGTGGTGGAATGAGTGACAATGAAGGGGTTTCTTCTTTATCGGGTCATCATGTCTCTGTGGGAAGAGACCGATGTGTTAAAAAACAATAAGCACTCCACCAGTTTTGCTGTCGAATTCATAAAAAGTGTGAATTGACAGATACTAATTCATGATAGAACAAACGTGTAATGAGTTCTATGCGCTGACGCAAGCACTGAAAAGGCTGACGTAAGCACTACACGAAAGATTGATGCGAGCAGTAGTGACAATGACAAGCGCTTGACTGGTATACAGTGACATAGATGTAGCGAGCACGATTATTCCAAAGCTGACATGTGTGCTGGCATATGTTCAGCCGATATTATTGTCAAGTAACACATACACGGATGAACGCTATCGGTTGACTGTTTTATAAATGGAGTTAAACACGAAGACAGATGAGCCTTTAAGTGAACATGTTTCGATCACATGTGAGCTGTAACAAACAATTTGTCGGCAGTTTACCGGCGACTCTATTCTGTAGTTTTAATTTTTGTGTGTGAAAGGCACATATAGCAATTTAAAATGATGTAATCGCTTACGTAGTAGGGAAGAGCAGTTATTTTCCTGACAAAACTTGTGACAGTAATGTTATATATACAGAACCTCTTCCTATCTCAAGGAATATATAGTGTTGGTGTCTACCTTGACAGAGGAACCCACTTAAATACTTTTGTTCTCGTCTTGCAAACTGAATTTTTGTTCAGATTTATTTCCACGCAAAATTAACCTGACTGACGAGAGATAAGGCTGCGATAAGAGGACGGAGAATCGAATCTCCGCTATTCTTAAGTCAGAGTGACCTAAGATATAAAACAATAATCCCTAAAAGATTTAGCTGCCTTTATATTTGGCATTATTATAAATAACTTTCTGTATAATCACTAAATTATCTTTAATTCAATAATCGGCTTTTTTAATGTCAGTCACTGATAAATAGATTTTTTTTTAATAATGAATTAAGTTGAAAGTCCATTTTCTGTAAATTCTTTTTAAATTTTTTGACATAGCTGAGGAATTAGCCAAATCTCATACAGTGAAAGAATTAATCGAATAAATTTAGACTTTATATGATCAACCTAATAACAAAAATTATTCAGACTTAAATCACTTTCACAGACTTGAATCAGAAAAATAATGATTCTAGTCAGTCTAACTACCGTCAAGATATTATGCACGACATGTCATGTTATCATGCACAACATGTCATGTACATGTTTGAAGGTCATACAACAAAATCAGTAGACTTAAGAGGCTCTTAAGTTTCCCTGTCTCTTATAATCATGTTTATTTTTTCCCTATAATCTACCTTTTCAATAATTATTATCGCATTTGCTTCGTCTGTTTCCTAAGGTGAAGTCCAGGATCTTTCCTTAATTCATTCTAAAACTTAACAAATCCTTGAGGACAATTGTGTTGTAGAGATCTGAGTTGTGTTCAGACCTCTACAACACAATTGTTATCCAAGATTTGTTAAATTATACCACGAATTAGGGAAAGATCCCGGACTTCACCTTACGAAACAGACAAAGCAAATGCGATAATAATTATGGACAAGGTAGATTATAGTGGAAAAATGAACATGTTACTCGAAGAGAGGGTACCTGACGTGCCCCTTAAATACTACATTCATTTGGTTACCACACGATAGGGTGGGGGAGGGGGGTGCATAATTATAGTATAACTATAATAATTATATAATATAATAATTATATAGTATAATTACAGTAAAACTTTGATTTTTAATACTTTTTCAGCGAGATACTTATTGTAAATTTAATTAAATCTCACGTTGTTTTAAAGAAATTACATTATTAGTGTGTGTGTGTTGTTCATCCGCTTAAGTTGTCTAGCGTATGATTCTTATATAAAAATATCCTCTCTCTTACGTAAGGAATATTGGGTAGTGAGTTCTGGCAGGTTACCCATAGGAAGGATCCACTAACACACTGACAAGACCTGACGGCAGGAATGTTCATATGTTAGCTTAATTTGTTTATTTTGGTTCTCTCTTGTTGTAATGTTGTCCACCACATATGTCATTGTGACAGCTCTGAGAGATAACTGGCAGAGATAACATTAAGTTTAGATACTTTAGATGCATGTGATAATAGCAAGAAAAAAAATAAGATCCCCATGTAGAATATCGAACCAGATACAGACTTCAAGTCTGTATCTGGTTCCCCAGGTTTGGGTTTGTCCACCAACTGGTGTGACATTTTAATCCTATTTCTCTGTTGTCTATATATATCATGAGCTTTATGTAGACTGAGAGCTTACGTTCAGTCTTGTTTTAAGAATTGAAGATATGTTTAATCGGCAGTGTACTGGTAACATGCTGCATAAGTAAGTTTATTCAGGTATACATAAATACAGTTACATAGATTATCATACATAGCAGTTTGTATAGAGAACCTGGGATAACCCAAAAAAGTCCGACAGCGGGACTTATTTCCATTGGGGTCCTTTTAATACTTTATTATTATACTATATGGGATATAATATCTTATTATTATACTATAATGACCCTTGTGTCATCAATAGACTTTATATTATGCAAATCCATTAACTTTCTAATGAAATGGTTGGCATTCAAGAAATCCAGGAGGAAGACTGAAAAAATACATCTTAGTAACCTTTAAGTAAATGATACTTTAAATTACATACTTCAAGGTTAAATACACAAATAACCCGCACATGAAAGAGAGAAGCTTACGACGACTTTGTCAATGGTCCAAGTCGGACCGAAACGTCGTCGTAAGCTTCTCTCTTTCATGTGTGGGTTATTTGTGTATCGTTCCAGTCACGGTATTGTGCCTTTTTGTTATTCAAGGTTAAAGTATGTTAAAACACTGTAATATTGATGGATTAAATGCACTGATTGCTAAATCATATTGTATCATTGTATGTAATATTCCTTGTCCATAAATAACGAAAGCATAGCATAGCTAAATTTAAAAATTGTATGGTGAAGATATTCATTAATATTAGGAAAATTAAATTTGTTATTTATAATTAAATGGTTTGTTGTCAACAGTAGTGCATATAAAAACGTTTGTTAGGGAATGTATCGACAAGTTAAGATCATAATGTATTAAGAATATAACAGATAGTAACAGTTATTTAGATAAAAGGTTGTTTTGTAAAGGTGTTTTTTCCATTTCTGTATTTTAGTTATGGTAGGAAAAAAAAATTCTGTAACTGACAAACTTTAAAGTATAAAGAAGTTAGTGCTTTAAAATATGAAAAAATAGCCGAGTCATATATAATGACAAGGTGAATATAAACAGCTGGTGAACAGGATAGATGTGCAGCACTTTGGAATCCATCTTACAGAAACGCATCACCTAGATAACAGTGTTCTTCAGTTGAATACGAGCAATCGTAACACTGGAGACATCAGTTGTAGTAGTTTTGACGTGATCAGACCGTCAGCTTAGGTAGTAGGTAGCCAGTCCGTCATCCTTGGAAGTAGATGGTTAGTCCCTCAAACCTAAAGAATAAGCATGCAGCCAGACCATATATACTTGAGAAAAAGTGAGGGGAAATAGTTAGAGTTATTGTTGCATGATGGCCCACTAGTGGAAGTAGATTAACGTAAACAGTTGTTCAGCAAATAAGTTAGAGAATACGTAATCTATATCAAGATACTAATGGTGTTGCTGCGGCTGACACACCAACACCATGGGGAGAGTCTTCTGCTACTTGAACAACCATTTAGCATGACCTACTTCCACTGGTGTGACATGGAAATAAATGGTATAAAATACCGACACAATGGCAATATAAACACAAATGCAGTATAATGTGATCCTTTATTGACTACGTTTCGCCCACACAGTGGGCTTTTTCAAGTCACAAACAGAACTACCTGGGGTGGAAGGAACGCGAGTATTTATAGTCCGGCTGAGGTCAGGTGAAGAATGCTGCATCTGATGATGTACCGAGTTGGGTTGTAGAGTCTAAAAACTTGGGTAGCTTGGAAAGGAGACTGGACAAGTTTGTGAGCAGACCTTCTACAGTGTTCTTATGTGGGATAGCGATGAAGAAGTTTCTTGGCAAGTGGTTCAGCTATGTTATAGAAGCCACTATTCTGGTTGAAGTTGTCGGATATAGAAATAAGTGATGATTCCAGGATTCTTCGGTATTGGGTGTCGTCTTCTGTGGCGATAAGTCTTGAGTTTCTGTAGTTTATCAAGTGGTTGTGTGAATTACGGTGTTGTACGCAGGCATTCCTTGTGTCGTCAGACCTGCTTGCGTATTGGTGTTCTGAAATACGTGTTTGGAGGTCCCTTGATGTTTCGCCCACGTATAACTTGTTGCAGTCATTACAAGGGATTATGTATACCCCTGCAGAGGATGGAGGCTTGTCCTGCCTACTACTGGTGATGTCCTTGATGGTCGTGGTTGTGGAGGTAGATACTTGGAATGATGTTTTGGCAAAGATGTTGGAAACATGTTTGGCAATGGAGTTGGTGGGAAGGACTATGTATCTCTTCTCGGCAGTGTCTTCTCTGGGTGTGTTGAAGATGTTTAGTGCTCGCCGTCTGCAGTCTCTGATGAAGTGACGAGGATAGTGGAGTTTGGAAAATACCTGTTCAATTATAGTGCATTCTTCCTCAAGGAACTCGTTGCTGCAGATTCTGAGTGCACGCAGGAAGAAGCCTATAATTACACCACGTTTGGTTTTGGTGTCGTGGTGAGAGTAGAAGTGGAGAAGATCGTTTTGGTTGGTGGGTTCCTTCCACCCCAGGTAGTTCTGTTTGTGACTTGAAAAAGCCCACTGTGTGGGCGAAACGTAGTCAATAAAGGATCACATTATACTGCATTTGTGTTTATATTGCCACTGGTGTGACATGCTCGTCTGTGGCTTCAACTTCAGCTGTTTAGCCTCATTTCTGCTCAAGGCCGCTTACCTATGTTTTATGTTTGATGGAAAGAACACGTTAAAACTATTATTGCTTCTGTCTCCACTCCTGTAGGCACCTGTATTGGACTGTGCAGGTGAAACGTTTTAGCAATAAATATTTGTCGGTATTGTATAACATTAATTATATGGTAGGAAGCTGAGGAGAGACAGTAACTCAAAACAGTCTCCGTGTTTTAGTCGCTATTATTATGTCTCAGGCGTTGATATTGGCAAACTCTTTCCTTGGTACTTTAAAAATGTTAGCACTCACCTGTTCGTATATAAACAAAGAAGATAACATTGATTAAACTATTAGAAAAATATTTAATTAAAAACGCATTTAAATAAGCTTGAAAATAAGTAGGCCAGTATGGTAGTAGAAGGAATAAAAAGGATAGCTTAGAAACAGACTGACCTATGGCTGAGTTGCAGGATGCCAGTATTTCCACACAAATATTTTGAGCACTGATGAATGCTTCCCGGCAGTCGCAGTACCGTTATTCCTTCGGGTGAAGCGCGGATGATTAATGTACGACAGTAGGGATTCCGATGGCCGTATGGCTGAGGTACAGATGATCCCTGTGCAGCAGTTGGGATGCTGTTGACCCTTTGGAGTATGGATGATTGATATCCGGCAGTCGGGTTGCCGATTTATACTCTCGTCTCATTCGATGTTTCGTCTCAAATGATTTTCCATATTACCTTGGTCTCGCCTGATATTCCATACTACTCTGGTCTCTCTTGATGTTCCATATTATAATCCCTAGCTTCACTTAAGGTTCCATTTTATAATCCCTGGTTTCACATGACGTTCCGTACTACACTTGGCTCCCTTGATTTTCCATAAAACCTTGATCTTGTATGATCTTTAGACTCCCTTTATGGTTCATACTAACCTGGTCTAATTTTAGCAGCATTATCTTTGTACATTTAAGACCACGAAAGCCTAGTATATTTACAACTCGCTAAAAGGATGTATAGTGACCACTCAGAAGTGCACGGTGACTTTATTGCTAATAACTATTGCCGTAACTTAAGAACGAGGAGTCGAGCCTCCTTCGGTGATCTGAAGGACCCACGGAGGCTTAGCGTGAATAACACACAAATGTCCTTGCGGACATGAATAATATCTTCGACACACGCATAGAAAAACACCACTCCTCTAGGGTGCGCAGTGTTAAATTTTACTATGGAGTTAGACTAAGGATGGTTGTAAACACCTGCTGGTTTACCAGTGTCCAGGTACCAGAAGGTGTCTTTCTAATTCAGTCTAAGATGGTATCAACAGATCCAAGAATGACTCATAAATAATTTCATCTCTCCAGAAGACCGAACTGAACCCCATCCTTATAAAATCACGCACACATACACACGTAAATAATACATAACATTGTATGCATTATAAAGAGTGTCTTTCAATGTATATGCACCGAGTAGCTGTGTATATAGACCCAGCCGTTTATATCACCATATATTTACAATAATAAATTATTTTAATCTCCCTTTTTTAGGGCTAGACTATTCTGGCATGATGAACTGGCAAAACGCAGCCACAGTAAAATAATTTGTACCGTCGATATGATTAAAATCCCCATTTTGCTTTTCTGTTATATTACTTTCTCTCTCTCTCATATATATATATATATATATATATATATATATATATATATATATATATATATATATATATATATATATATATATATATACATATATATATATATATATAATGTACTAGATAGTGATCCATGGGTTGCAACATCTAGCTCCAAAAGGCCAGTTGTTGCTTCACCAGGTACAAGTGATTATTTGACAAAGTCCAGTGTCAGGAGACATTTGTTTCCTGACTAATAAAACACCACCACCCCCACCCCCACAGCCACGACACCCGCGATCGACACACCACTTTTGTCGCCACCACAGCCACGACTACCACCACCATTAACACCACTGCCACCACCACCACCACTAACACCACTGCCACCACCACCGCCAAATCCTCCTATTTATGTATTCGTATGTAATAAAGCATAATATCATAATAATTAGCAAATACAACGTATAGTTAATTTTCACACCAAAACACAAACACGCACAAAATTAAACTTAAACTCAGGCAATAAACTAATTAAAAAATCAAGCATTTAAAACCAGCAGATATAGGAAGCATTTTTGGACAACACGGCTGATCTATTACATAGCTCAAACAACGAAATTTCAATGTATGCATAACCATGTGATGGAGGGGAGGCGCTGGGGACAACTGGACACCGACCCGCAGTGAACACAAGTTTTTATGCCCATCAGCGCCATCTTTGGGCACCCATATGCACTACCCTCGTGACAGCTGACCACTTCTTTATATTATTTATATCTCGAGGGAAAAAAAGAGAAGGGGGATATATTTATTAAAATGACTGTTCTTTTGAGGGTCTCTCGTGGATCCTTAAGATTTCGCGCGACTTACAGCGTCATAAGAGGTGATTGTCACACATTGGAGTATAAGTTATAACTAGTAAAGTGCTTAAATTGGCCTCATATATACCGACTGACAACTTGGCAAAGTTTACTAGGTGCTAAATGTATTATATTTAGCAACACAGTACTTGTCTTAGTCGACACCTTACATAGCTAACGTTAATTAGTTATGAATTAGGTTCTACCTAAGTGAAATGCACGAAATTTAGTCATGGGTGATCAGAGATTTAAGGTAGGGGAAAGTTACAATTGAGCTTTTCAAGGAAGAGGAAGTGCCATGATGCCGGCCAACAGTTCTTAAAGGGAAAGTTCTCTTCATAGGACTGAAAGAGTGTAAAACAAACTTTTATCCCATAAGATCGCTAAGGGACCCACAAATATTACCCGGGGGTCGACCTGACAAACTTCTTCAGCTAGTGTTTTAAAGTGTAAATAGCAAGTATGAGATATTACATGTGATAAGTCGTAAGTATAAATTGTAGGTATATATTTGCTACATTTAAAGTTAAGTGAGTACCATAAGATAGTGCTCAGCTATTTAGGGTATTGTCGCGTCAGGAAATTTAAAAAGCACATATAACGTCTTTGGAACCACACAAAAAATGGTCTCCAGGTTAAAACTAGATGACAACGATAGTTAAAGTGACGATGATCGGACGACATTAGATCATTGATCTAATGCTCACCTGGGAAATACCACATATAAGGGAAACACCAAATCAACGTTAAGTGTCAATTGCCAGCGTTAAAATCGTCTAGATCAACTTTCCAGACTTCTTTCTAATATGGAGGCTAAATTAGCATCTGTTAAAACTGATCATTTCAGTGGTCAGTTAGGCAGACATTCTTACGCTCGGAATTTGGTACAATATCGGTTATGGAGTGAGTCCAGGCCTAAAACACGGGTAGGACCACATTTTCATAATGAATCATGGGAGAGTCTACAAGAGTAAAAATTCCTTTTTAGGTACAATCTCTTAAGCCCTTAACATAAACTCTTGAACACAGTGACCACATGAAGGCAGCCACAGGCAGAGGTTGACTTTATTCCTGATCGCAGTTAAAACTAGTACAGAATTTGTGCATATCAGCGACTAGTAGTAACTAAAAAAATCTTAAAGGTGTCTTGGTCCAAGAAATTAGGGCCTTACCCTTTTCCTTGGATTAAATTTCATTGCATCCCATTAGCTAGGCGCTGTATGACCCCTACAGATTTAGTACTTTCCCATGAATGTAATAATCGTAGTTGAGGTGTTACAAGACTGAACCGACGAGAAGATACCAGAGTGTATGTGTCATAAGTGAAGTTCGGTCCTCAAAGTTATTGTCAGTGATTCAGTAAAGTTATAATTGATTGTACCCCGTGGAATTCTTGAACAAATTTCAGTAGTTTATTAAGATTTTTGTGAAGCTAAGATTTTTGTGGGAGCTAAACTCCCACAAAAATCTTGTGTGGCTGGCTTAAGCTTGTCATCAAATTTTGGTCCAGAGGATTTTCTAAGCAAAGCAGTCTAATCCTGGATTATTCTCCGTTTCGAGATTAGTGTAAGCCTGAAAGATAGTTCAAGCAACATATTTCTTTGTTCAAACGAGAGCAGACCAAAACTATATGTAGCCAGCTCACACCCTCCCCTGAAGTATTTAGGGACCACAGCTTAAGTGTGCTCCTTGATAGTGCTGAGAAGGGTATAAAATTGTCTTGTATCTATGACAAGTGCCTGAGTCTGGCGTCTTGAGCACCCAACACCATAATCACTACTAACACCACCACTGCTGCTAACACCATCACTGCTAAGAACAGCATCACTGCTGGTAACACCAATGCAACTGCTACTAACACCACAACCACTGCTACTAACACCATCACTGCTGCTAACACCACTGCCACCATCCCAGCTACTAACACTAACTAACTTACGCCATCTAGTATTGCCAAGACTACCAGTATTATTATAAATGGTATAAACCTTGGTAATAAATACCGACAAGTTGGTTTAGAAAGACACGTAAGCAAACACTATAACATATTTATTAGAAAACGTTTCGGTCCTGGAACCTTGATCACTTCTAACTCCCACTACTTGACCTCCTTCTTTACGCTGATGCACTGATCGACGTAGCGTAGCTTGACAGGCTAAGGGCCTAAGAATCCAGCTTCCCTTATCTTCGTATTTGTGAATGACATCACAGAAGAAATAAAGTCTGATACATCTCTGCAAATGAACTAAAAATAATGAGAACAATGAAGATTAGTGAGGACAAAGAAAGGTTATAAAAGGACCTGGACAAACTGCAGGATTAGTCAGGTAAATGACTGCTGAAATTTAACCTCAGCAAATGCAAGGATATAAAAATTGGGGAAGGGGTAAGAAGGTCGGAATCTGAGTACACATTCGGGGGTCTGAAACTTCAAACCTCGCTTAGAGGTGAACATAGTGAAGAGTATATCGATAGAGGAACACACCAGTCAGCCAGTATACGACATACTTCAGGTTCATCTTGGAGAATGAAGCACCAGCATGAAACACTTGCCTGATAAGCTACGTTACACTGGCCTGATCAAATACGTTAAGAAACTAGAGAAAATTTGGAGGAATGTAGCCAGAATATTTCCAAAGCTAAGGGAAATGAGCTATAAGAAAAAGCTAAAGGAATTTAACTTGACAACAATAGACGAAAGAAGAGCGAAGGAAGACATAATAAAAATATTCAAAGTTGTAAGAGGATTTTGTGAGGTGAACGAGGATAGACTATTCGAGAGGCGGAAAACAGATTCACGAGGGCACACTGAAGATTTAAGGACGCATAAGTGTCACAGAGACGTCAGGAAGTGTTTCTACTGCCCGAGGGTGTCCTGGAAGTAGTGTAGGCAGGCTCCATGCATAGTTTTAAGAATAGACATGACAGCAAGTGACAAGTAAAGAGATACGATCAAGAGCTGAAAACTAAACCAGTCCAACCATAAATGAGCACACACACACACACACACACACACACACACACACACACACACACACACACACACACACACACACACACACACACACACACACACACACACACACACACACACACACACACACACACACACACACACACACACACACACACACACACACACACACACCTAGAAAGGAATGATCTCATCAACAGCAGCCAACATGGTTTCAGGGACGGGAAATCCTGTGTCACAAACCTACTGGAGTTCTATGACATGGTGACAGCAGTAAGACAAGAGAGAGAGGGGTGGGTGGATTGCATTTCCTTGGACTGCAAGAAGGCGTTTGACACAGTTCCACACAAGAGATTGGTGCAAAAACTGGAGGACCAAGCAGGGATAACAGGGAAGGCACTACAATGGATCAGGGAATACTTGTCAGGAAGACAGCAGCGAGTCATGGTACGTGGCGAGGTGTCAGAGTGGGCACCTGTGACCAGCGGGGTCCCGCAGGGGTCAGTCCTAGGACCAGTGCTGTTTCTGGTATTTGTGAACGACATGACGGAAGGAATAGACTATGAGGTGTCCCTGTTTGCAGATGACGTGAAGTTGATGAGAAGAATTCACTCGATCGAAGACCAGGCAGAACTACAAAGGGATCTGGACAGGCTGCAGACCTGGTCCAGCAATTGGCTCCTGGAGTTCAATCCCACCAAGTGCAAAGTCATGAAGATTGGGGAAGGGCAAAGAAGGCCGCAGACGGAGTACAGTCTAGGGGGTCAGAGACTACAAACCTCACTCAAGGAAAAAGATCTTGGGGTGAGTATAACACCAGGCACATCTCCTGAAGCGCACATCAACCAAATAACTGCTGCAGCATATGGGCGCCTAGCAAACCTCAGAACAGCATTCCGACATCTTAATAAGGAATCATTCAGGACCCTGTACACCGTGTACGTTAGGCCCATATTGGAGTATGCGGCACCAGTTTGAAACCCACACCTAGCCAAGCACGTGAAGAAACTAGAGAAAGTGCAAAGGTTTGCAACAAGACTAGTCCCAGAGCTAAGAGGTATGTCCTACGAGGAGAGGTTAAGGGAAATCAACCTGACGACACTGGAGGACAGGAGAGATAGGGGGGACATGATAACGACATACAAAATACTGAGAGGAATTGACAAGGTGGACAAAGACAGGATGTTCCAGAGATTGGACACAGTAACAAGGGGACACAGTTGGAAGCTGAAGACACAGATGAATCACAGGGATGTTAGGAAGTATTTCTTCAGCCACAGAGTAGTCAGTAAGTGGAATAGTTTGGGAAGCGATGTAGTGGAGGCAGGATCCATACATAGCTTTAAGCAGAGGTATGATAAAGCTCACGGCTCAGGGAGAGTGACCTAGTAGCGATCAGTGAAGAGGCGGGGCCAGGAGCTCGGACTCGACCCCCGCAACCTCAACTAGGTGAGTACAACTAGGTGAGTACAACTAGGTGAGCACAACTAGGTGAGTACAACTAGGTGAGTGCACACTACAAAGGGATATGGACAGGCTGTAAGCCTGGTTCTACAAATGGCTGCTCCTGTTCATCACAGTACTTCCGGCCTCAGTATGAAAGACTCTTTCTCACGCTTCAGCATCACCTTGATAGAGATAATAAGAAATGGTTATAACTAATTTTTAAAGGGGTTAATCGGTTAGCCAACGGAAGGCCTCGGTCAGATGACCAAAAGCTCCAACCACGGGTCATCATCTGACGAAGATCCGCGTCAGGAGAAACCTGTTCTGTTTCCTGACAAACCTTTCCTAACCTAACCTTGGATCGAGACTCTGGAACCGAACACTTCTCAAGGCTGACGGTCTGATCACGTCAACTTTACCTTTCCACTGATTCTGCTAGCTATAAAAATAGTCACCTTTGGATTCGACTGAAGAAGCCTGCAGAGGAGATGAAAAGTATTGACAATAAATTTGTCCAACTGTTGTACATATGCCATGCTCACCTGATTGTCAGAATTATTCCAATATTATACTGCAATGTTTTAATTTTGACTGACTCAGGATTGTTGGGGATTGGATAGTTACTCTTTTGATTAACATTTTGTTCTTTATGTGCGTGATTTGTCTCGGTAACTATATCCCGTTTGTCGATATGGTAAATATTATATAATGTATCACTGTTCCGGGAGAGCCAATTTTCCCCTCACCGTGAGTAATGGCTTTCAAAAATTTATGCCTGACTATTGTTAAACACTAAGCAAAACTTGCGAAAGGTCAAAGGAATACATTCACACCTGGTGCGAGATCCGAGAGGATTGAGCTGAAACAAGATGGCCAAGAAATGCTATCTTGAAGAAAGGAAGAGCAAGAGAGGATACCATCACATCATGCAGGTTAATCCGGTTTCTAGACAACGAAGAATCAGATGTTTCTTTTTGACAGGTAACGAACTAGAAGAAGAGGCAACATAAAGTGACTACCGCCCTACCGAGCCACAAAGATCATGTTAAAAAGCGTAAGAGCATTAAAGAAGTGAAGGGATTAATCCAGACTGGACAGTGACAGTGGAAGCTCACTCCTTACCTTGAAAGTATACCTGGAGAGGGATTCGGGGATCAACGCCCCCGCGGCCAGGTCTGAGACCAGGCCTCGTGATGGATCACGGTCTGATCAACCAGACTGTTACTGCTGGCCGCACGTAAACCGACGTAAGAACCCCAGCTCGGTTGATCAGGTACTGACTGTAGGTGCTTGTCCAGCGTCTTCTTGAAGACATCCAGGGGTTCATTTAATAAAATGACACGTCATTCACGATATAACCTAAAGATGCTGACCCAAAAGCTACAGTTCATCCCCCGCTAAAATAAGACATGAATAGAAAGAGATGAAGAGACACTTCCCCTCTGGTGAGAATGAGTGGAACTTTCTCGCGCTGACTTATCACAATCGTAGTCCCAGGCGGCTCCTGGGATGGAACTGATAAAGCAATGTCTTGATGACTCCGGGAGTGCATAGGCTGAGAGAGAGAGAGAGAGAGAGAGAGAGAGAGAGAGAGAGAGAGAGAGAAGGGGGGGGAAGGGTTGGAGGACTGGTGTAAAGGAGGTTTTGAGTACTAAGTGCTTGAACATCCAAGAAGATTTGGGTGAGCTTGTTAGATCGGAATGGGTGGAAGCAAAGTGGTTTTCATGACTTGGAGTGTGAGAAAGATATAAACATTGCTAATGGGATTCAGAGAAACTAAACACACTTGTGTCATGGAGGTGGGAAGTACTGGACACAGTGCCCTCACTCTAAAGGATGGACGAAGATATTGCGCTATCTGAGCTGTAATGTTACCAATTTTGGAGGAAAAACGATTAAACAAATGACGGTGAATGTGTTTTCCCATTTTAGGGGTCACCCTTTTAGTGCTGATGTGTTTCCTCGAAGGAAACAATTTCTTGATGTTAGGTTCTGTAAGTTATCATGAACCAGTTGTAATAATCAGATTGGTTTCTGTTAAATAATTGAAGAATGTCTTTTCTGATCAGCTATAAGTCGAGGTGTTCGACTTTATTTGGTTTTCCTAGATTAAATCAACTTAGTGTTCCTTTGTGTACCTATAACATTTACGTGTCGAGAGACTGGCAAGGGACGGTGAATCATTGCTGGAAATCATCGATGTCGGAACAGTGACTGCTTAAGAATGCGTGCAGTTCCTGTTAACAGTCACGCAGTGAAGGTGGCGAGGCTGAATGCTGGGTAACAATGAAAGTCACCTAACTCACACCTGACAAGTTTGGATAACGAGCACTAGACAGTATGTGTAGCACTGGTGCACACCACGACGCATACATCAGCCATGCAACACTTGGTACCTTTCCGCTCCTCATCATGCACCCAGTAGCAACAGCAGAGGCGGATGTATCAGCAGAGGCAGTACATGGCGTATTAGTGAGTGCCAGTAGCAGTGAAGGTAACAGAAACTGCAGTAGTGGGCACAGCAGTAGAAGCAGCAGTAACAGGCTCAGCAGCAATAACTACAGTAGCAGCTGGAACAGCAGTAATAACTGCTGCATCTGTAGTAACGGCTAACTCAGTAACAGATGCAGCAATTACAGAAGCAGCACTAAGTGCTGCATCAACAGTGAATTCAGCAGCAGGAGTAACGATGGCAACCAGATGCTCAATGCCTCAAATGAGTAGCAACGCATCATTTTTCCCCCCTCTTCCCCTTGCATCAGAGCGAAGAAGAGGCACTGAGTGCCACCCCTCAGCGAGGCTTTCATCTTGCAGGTTAATTGTGGAAGATTAGAGGCGTAAGTTTGGAGTAATAGACAGGTACGCGGGATGGACTCATTACTCCCAGGATAGTAAAAGAAAATTTTGCTATTGATAACAGAGAGTGAAATTACGTCGGGCTCTTTGATCTCATTTCGCCCCACTTATTTCAAGGGACCCTCTCAACCCCCTTCTCTTTTATCCTGCTTCTCTTCCTCCTCCACGTTTTTCTCCACTTCCTCTACCTCTTACCACTTGACCTCACTCCACTTTCCTTTTGTATTTTCTTTCTATATTTGTATTGTTTATAGCGTTTCTGGCATTTTTGTTTGTCTTCTCTTTGATTGTGTCTCTGAGTCTCTGTCCTCGTCTCTCTCTATTTCTCTCTCTCTCGTTCGCTCGCTTGCTCTCTTGCTCTTGTTCTCGCTCTCGCTCTTTTGCTTTCTCTTTCGCTCTCTCTTGCTTTCTAAGCATTGTTCACATAAGCAGCATCGAAACACGGTATAGTGTTATGAATGTGCGTGTGAACTGGTTCTCGGGGACAAGGAACACAGATAAAAATAAAAACAAACGAGCTACGGGAAATATTTTTCAGCCTCAGAGTGCTCAAAAAGTGAGATGGATTAAACAAAGAAGCAGCTGCAACACACAATACACAGGTATAAGGAGAGGTACGACAGTACCTATGAGGCAGGAGACTATTAAAACAAAATTGGTGAACTGGGACTTACGCAGTCCCAGTAACAGCCCGAATTTTACTTTCTGGAAAGTATAACTGTGTTGAAAGTTTTAATCCATTCTGAAAAGGCATTCTCTAGTTATTTTGAGGATTCTAGTGATTCCAAATTTTTAAACTTATTTAGTACAGTGACAAATTTTCCTGCACACAAACTGGACTTAATGGAGACAATCCTGTGTTTTAAAAATATTTAAAAGTCGTTTAACAGTAATTAAAATTCTACTCATTTTAGCAGACAAAAGTGGCAAACATAACTAAGCTTTACTCTCCGCCGTCGAAGGAGTAGAAGGTACTTTTTTTAATCAACGTTTGAAGTCATGCAGCAGAGGCTTTTGATAGTTAACAGGCCCATTCCAGGAATCTTGAGAAGTGTTCTGTATCTTTGGGTATGGGAAACCTTCCCATGATGACAGCTACATGAATTATGGTTCCAGTTTCTGTACACCACCATTAGAAATTTGAAGCATGAGGCTTTCGCGAATCATCAACGAAACAAAACCAATACTCTGGAGGAAGACAAAAGTAAAAAGAACAACACAGAAAAAAATCTGGCAACAACTTCCAGGTCACCCCTCGGGAATGCTTACTGTAAATATGACAAAGTGAACGCTGATCACGCAACACCTGTAATCATTCTCATGGGCCATGGACAAGGAACGAATGAGCGCGTCTCGCGCATGCGCATCCCCCCACCCTATACACACTTATCTCCTATGCTATATCTGAAAATAAAAATTAAAAAATGTAACTATTATTCGGAAAGGGATAAAGAAAACCATAAATACTGGGTACAATCAGCAAAACATTCTATCAATATTTTTGTAGTGTGATTGCTTGGAGAGGCGTTACCTGTCTGTGGTGACCTTTCTCTTATCTTTCATCTAAATATCTGGGTCACGGAGAAAAC